>NC_056434.1:32152156-32452156 GCF_018296145.1 Oncorhynchus tshawytscha | reverse complement strand
GTCAATGCCTAACATTACAATTTCAGAGGTATGCCTAAACTTAACCTTCAATACTTCGACGTTTGGACCAACTTAGAAATTTGAAGTTTGAGAAACATTGTAAACTTGTATTTTATTCAAGATGCTCTTAGTCTATTCCAACAAGCTCTCACAGTCTCACTTCAGAATTAGATGTTTATCCATACTGCAGCTAAATTATGTTGACTGTGTTGATGTGTGTGTGTTCATGCGTGTTTGTGTTTACATGTGTGTGTGTGTGTGTGTGTGTGTGTGTGTGTGTGTGTGTGTGCATTTTAGTGTATTTGTGTGTCATGGCCTTGGTTCAGCATTCCATTGATTTTGGCCTCTCTTTCCTCTCATCCAAACACTGCTGTGTTATTTTCAGAATGTCTGCTCACCCGATCGCTTCATATCATTAATCAATAATTCACCAGCAGCATGTTAATGTTTCATGACCAAAGCTGCTGCGGTCAATTACTAATGAATTGTCATCTTGGTGAGAAGGCTTGGAGGAGCAGCCAGGTCACCCGTGATACAAGTCAGTATTCGACGTCCATCCATGTCTGAGGACGTCGGGAGTTGAAGTGGAAACCTTTCACTAAGGGCAACAAGCTGTTACCTTCAAGTAGGCTCAAGTAGGCTTTGGTTTTGCTAGGGTGATGGGGATGGCGGATGGGCGTCAGCATCTGCCTCTGGTGACAAAGGTTTCATGTTAGAATCCAGCAATAGGAAGTTGTTTTTGAGATGTATGTTTTAACCTTATCACGTGTGACTTCCAAATGTCTCTAACAATTGTCCCGGCGTGTTGTTTTATGCACGTGATGTCAGAATGCACTCACTGTTCTAAAGTGTGATTGATACACAACAGGAGAGTTAACTCACGCTGCCCTCGAACCAAGGCATGCTGACTGCTAATTATCTATAGGCTATGTTTAAACTTTCAAATGATTTTCTTGCAAGTTTTATTTTCTAACAACAGTTTGAATTGAGATGTGTTCCACCTCCTCATTAATTCACATAGAAGTAGCCCATTTCACTGTTGAGAACAATTTACCTTTGAGGCATTACTGAGCCGCACAAACTTCTCTCTTCGACGAGAGCCCAAGCACTTCCCCAGTGCTTCCCCAGATAAAGATGCAGACATTTGCGCATCTCCATTCGGAACAGAACTTGCACAAACTTTCCCCCCCTGGCACATTTTCCAACTGGCGCCCACATTGTTTTTTTCCTTACTAGTAATAACTGTTGACATATGTGCGTTCCTATCAAATTAAGTGCCTTATTACATTATTGTTATCATTTGTGTATATCGTACCGTCGTTTCTACTGTAGCACACCGTGTGCATGTATGGAGCATAAGGTATTTACTGTTTTATTCAAGTTTTCATGTTCTGGTGACATATCATACATTGTAATGGACACATACAGTGGGGCAAAAAAGTATTTAGTCAGCCACCAATTGTGCAAGTTCTCCCACTTAAAAAGATGAGAGAGGCCTGTATTTTTCATCATAGGTACACTTCAACTATGACAGACAAAATGAGAAAAAAAATCCAGAAAATCACATTGTACGATTTGTAATGAATTTATTTGCAAATTATGGTGGAAAATAAGTATTTGGTCAATAACAAAAGTTTATCTTAATACTTTGTTATATACCCTTTGTTGGCAATGACAGACGTCAAACGTTTTCTGTAAGTCTTCACAAGGTTTTCACACACTGTTTGTCACACCCTGACCATAGTTTGCTTTGTATGTTTCTATATTTTGTTTGGTCAGGGTGTGATCTGAGTGGGCATTCTATGTTGTGTGTCTAGTTTGTCTGTTTCTATATTTGGCCTGATATGGTTCTCAATCAGAGGCAGGTGTTAGTCATTGTCTCTGATTGGGAACCATATTTAGGTAGCCTGTTTGGTGTTGGGTTTTTGTGGGTGATTGTTCCTGTCTCTGTGTTTGCACCAGATAGGGCTGTTTTGGGTTTTCACGTTTCTTTTGTTAGTTTGTTCATGTGTAGAGTCTTTATTAAAGAACCATTAATAGAAACCACGCCGCATTTTGGTCCGCCTCTCCTTCACCTCAAGAAAACCGTTACACTGTTGCTGGTATTTTGGCCCATTCCTCCATGCAGATCTCCTCTAGAGCAGTGATGTTTTGGGGCTGTTGCTGGGCAACACGGACTTTCAACTCCCTCCAAAGATTTTCTATGGGGTTGAGATCTGGAGACTGGCTAGGCCACTCCAGGACCTTGAAATGCTTCTTACGAAGCCACTCCTTCATGCCCGGGCGGTGTGTTTGGGATCATTGTCATGCTGAACGACCCAGCCACGTTTCATCTTCAATGCCCTTGCTGATGGTAGGCTTTGTTACTTTGTTCCCAGCTCTCTGCATGTCATTCACTAGGTCCCCCCGTGTGTTTCTGAGATTTTTGCTCACCATTCTTGTGATCATTTTGACCCCATGGGGTGAGATCTTGCGTGGAGCCGCAGATCGAGGGAGATTATCAGTGGTCTTGTATGTCTTCCATTTCCTAATAATTGCTCCCACAGTTGATTTCTTCAAACCAAGCTGCTTACCTATTGCAGATTGTCTTCCCAGCCTGGTGCAGGTCTACAATTTTGTTTCTGGTGTCCTTTGACAGCTCTTTGGGCTTGTCCATAGTGGAGTTTGGAGTGTGACTGTTTAAGGTTGTGGACAGGTGTCTTTTATACTGATAAAAGACACTGAAGTTCAAACAGGTGCCATTAATACAGGTAAAGAGTGGAGGACAGAGGAGCCTCTTAAAGAATAAGTTACAAGTCTGTGAGAGACAACTTGCTTGTTTGTAGGTGACCAAATACTTATTTTCCACCATAATTTACAAATAAAATCATTAAAAATCCTACATTTTGATTTTCTGGATTTTTTTCTCATTTTGTCTGTCATAGTTGAAGTGTACCTATGATGAAAATTACAGGCCTCTCTCATCTTTTTAAGTGGGAGAACTTGCACAATTGGTGGCTGACTAAATACTTTTTTGCCCCACTGTATGGTGCGTGTAAAATACTTTTTTGAAGGTCGTGCTGATTATGATGACCTAATGCTAAGCTAATTGCCAGATATGTGTGGAGCATTGATTAATGATCTGAAGCGATCGGGTGAGCAGACATCTTGAAAATAAGTCCGCAGTGATTGGATGAGGAGAGAAGAGAGGCCAAAATCAATGGAATGCTGAACTAAAGCCATGACACACAAACACATGTTTGTTGACATCATACAATGCATTCTGGTTGTCACGTAAACGTCTGTCAGACCAAAGATGTTATAACAAAACGAGGTGAAGGGATGGTTCACTTGTCTTTCGAGTAAACTTCCGGAAGTGAATGATGGTAGACGACACATCATGCATACTGCAAACAGACCCAACTCTTCTTGTAATCTCTTTTCTTTGGTTACGCAGGGGAACCGGATTAATTTGGATGTTTTACTCAATTTATTATTATTTAGATTATGAAGTGTGATGAATTGTAAGTAGTAATTGTTACTAGATAATTCATATTATGGTTTCTGTCAGCCGAGTTAGCTAAATATGACCGGTTGTGTTTTGATGAGACTTGTTATGCTGTTGCTACTTCTGTGAATGTATGAACTTTGAATCCAAAAATAAACTGCTCACAATGAGTACATAACTTTGTAAAGACTGTGTTTGTGCAAAATGTTTCTGAGAAAGAACAGTGTGGCCAGCTCAAACACTGACCGTTGCGTCAATTGTAACTGGAAGTTCTAAATAAGTTTGAGCGTACGCTGCAAGGATCACTGTAGAACCATCACATCCGTGTGTTCGTACGTGTCAAAAGGGTCAAGTCTAACCCAAACCTTAACATAATCCTAACCTCAAAAATGTGGAGTTAATGCCTAAACTGAAACACTTTGCAACAGCTTCAAATTGTGACTTTTGAGAAACATGGATGAACGTCTAATTCTGACGTGAGAGTGTGAGAGCTAGTTGGGAGGAGAGGCCCAGACAGTTGTAGTTATTTTCTGTGTGTGTGTGAGAGCGAGAGAGAGAGAGAGAGGGAGAGGGAGAGGGGGAGAGAGAGAGAGAGAGCAGACGTACACTCCTCAGGTCAGTAGCTGTCCATTGGGGTGTGTGACCTGCAATCTGCTGGCCATGCCTCTGTAACCTGGATAATTAGAGACCTGCCCCCTGTTAGGAGCTATAAAAAAAGACCATATGACAGATCACCTTCATAAGCATCAGACCGCAATACAGATGGATGTGTGTGACAACTTCTTGTTCTAACTTACTCTCTTGTTTATCTGACTATAACGACCAGTAGCTGTATTGACCAAAGGTAATGTAACCTCATGGTTCTTACTAATCCATGTGTTTCTTTCACTGTATTGCCAATAGCTATATTGACCAAAGCGAATGGTTCTAACTAGCTACCTTGTCTACAGGACACTAGGCACATTTTGAAGCACACTCCATAGTACACTGACTTCTCTGTGTGAGGGTCCATCCATCATCGGGCTAAGACAGGGCTGAGGACTATGGGTAATGGAGCATGGCTAATGTTATTAGCACCGGGACACAAACACTCTGTGGGGACTCAAAGACAAGGCGCTCGTTTGGGGGGGAACAGTATCCCAGAGGACCAACTTCCTGCCGCATGAGCAGACCGGCTCTCCCTAGGCAGGGGAAGTGTTAGGCAGCAGCACGCAAGCTCTCCTAACACACACACACATGCACACACACACACACTCACAAAGTAGCTTTCCCAACACATGAGGGAGCGGTCTGCAAGGGTCTCTAGTCCATAAACAAATCGATATGGAGGGGCATAACTGCACCCCTATTCACCAACTCAACCACGCCCCCTCAAACACATCAGAGAGACAAAATAGCCTGATATACTATGTTCTCTCTCCCTCCATGTTTTTCTCACTCTTCATCCCTCCCTCTCCCTCCCAACCACTCTCTCCCTCTCTTTCTATGTCCCTCTCCCTCCATCCCACCCTCCTTTCTCTCTCTAGGTCTGCTGTGCTGGGGTCTATGGGGAGAAACAGTGGACAAAGCTGTGGTGCTGAGGGACCCTTATGGGTCAAAGCAGCTTTCTAGACTCTCTGCATACATGCAGGCCACAGGGACAATGAGGCCTTTATTAGGAAGGCCAGCATCTGACACACACACATACACACACACACACAAACACACACACACACACACTGGCTTAATAGGAGCTAGGGAACACTGGAGCAATTGGGCTGCAGTCTGGGAGAGCTGTCACTGACACCAGGGCTGTGAGTGTGTGCGTGTGTCTGTACGAGCGTGTGTCTGTACATGTGTGCGTCTGTAGATGCTCAGGTATGTGTGCATATGTGCTGTATGTTGTTGGGATGTTGCCAGCATATGGTGATGCAGAAGTATAGGAAACAGAACACCAGTTTAACACTGTACTTCGCCCAGTCATCTCGTCATGTATACAAAACAGACTGGCTGCACAGTATACAATAAAGATTTGATTACATTCGCAATCAAAAATGACTTTGTCTGAAATGTCTCCGTACGCTTGGCTAACTTCACAATACACAGATCTGCTTACTGAACGCTCTGGTTCGAATGCTGGTGAGGTTCTTGTTTGTTTGTTTGGTTGGTTGGTTGACTGTGTGTGTGTGTGTGTGTGCGTGTGCGTGTGTGTGCGTGCGTGCGTGCATGTGGCCCAGCCATGCATGGAGCATCTTTGCATTCTGTTCAAAAGGAGCTGCACACTTACATAATGGCATTCTAAAGATTATATGCACACACACACACAGACACGCACACACACACACACTCACAGTAGGGGTGACACCATTGAGACATTCCATATTTGTTGAGAGAAACACAGAGATGTGGGTTTTCAGAAGAGGGGCGAGGGAAAGAGGAAGGAAGAGGAGGGGAAAGAGTGTAGGAGGAATGACGAGAGCCCACTAGCCTCCAGCATATAACATGTGTATACCATGAATGTCCTGGCATGGATAAGGCAGTAGGCTGTAGGCCAACAATGCAGGTTTCTTTGTTCCCATCTATTTATTTAGAGTTTCAGAATCAGATATTATACTGCCTAATGGTGTAGCATTTCATTTAACAGGGACTTGTGATGAAAACATTTAGAACACAAAACCCTACACATATTACTGGCATACCTTTTGGCTGGAAGTTGAGGATGAGTTATCATATGTAGGCTATGTGTTATTTTCAACCTTAGGCCTACATAAAGATGTGAGATCTTAATTTGATCACTCTGTTGTTCCAGGAAATGTCAAGGTCTATTTGTGTTTTAAAATGACTTCTAAAGTTTGTAATTTACATTTAAAAAAATGTGATGTTATTTTCCCTAACTGCAACTGTATCAACCCCTAAAAAAGTGTTTATCCATTATAATCCACGCCATAATTTACATTTCCTGTTGTTGCACGATTATTTTCCTGCTGTAAAAAACTGGTCACATTAATAACCTACACCTGTAGCAATTCTTGTTTTCTTTATCCCGTCTTACTAAAACAAACATGAGTTTATTTTGATCTGGTTAATCATACATTATCTTATTATACATTATCGTATCATACAATCTGATTTGATTAATTATACATTCCAAATATGTGCCAGTATGTGCTTACATTTTGTTTTCACAAGGTTGGTGATTCCCCCCTCTCTCGCTCTCTGTTATTCTGGTAAAGGGGTGAATGGCCAAGGTTTCTTTTTATGCAATAAAAATATGTCCTTGCCAGATCGATTGTTGTTGCTAGGAGACTGAAGCATCCTCTGGCAAGGGCTGCCCGCGCTCTGGTACTAGATGTATTTTTTTCCTCCTCACGCTCTCTCTATCTCTCTCTCTCTCTCTCTCTCTTTCTCTCTCTCTCTCTCTCTCTCTCTCTCAGTTTGACTCTGAGGGATCAGGAGTAAGACAAACTCGTCTCAAGTGCTCAAATAACTGCAAGATTTGCGCGCCTCACATTCTAAATAAAGTAAGTAATTTGTATTTTTAATCTCTGGACATTGGATTTAAAATGTGGCCATTTGCAAGAACGCATAAACCTACGTAGGATCATTTTTGACAGGTAGTCCACATGCGCGCGCTCAGGCAAGTTCAATTAAATGTTGACGGAATGACGTGAGTAAAATAAACATGTATGTTGTGGTGTGGTGTGCATTGTATTTACAGACACGCAATCATATCTGCATCCTTCATCATCATCAGATATGATGTGTGAGTGATAACCTAATATTTGATTAATGACAATTTTCTTTCTTGACTAGAGCAAAAACAACTTGGCAGAGAAACTAAGGTTAAGTCAGACTGCCATATCGGAGAAAAATGAAAGAAAATGTATATTTCCTCGCGTAGCAGTAGCAGTGTTTTCCGCAGCGTGGAGAAGTTATTTGGGCTGTTATATAATTCGTTAGGCTACAGACACCAAATGGACAGAGGATCCCACGAAACCAAACTAAGAAACGATGTGTGAAGGGGTAATAACTGCTTTCTAACCTCGGTGACACATTTGATGGATACAGTTACTGATGAGTTCATACAAGTATTTTGTTTCGGAGTATGTTCCACCAACAAAGTGGACCAGAACGCATCGATTTACCCATCAATCTGCGGTGTGCTCCGCTACTTTGCCCTCCTCGTCAGCAGGTGAGCGCGCGCGTGCGTTTGCGTGCCTACCTGTCTTTCCTCCCAGGCGGTTTTGGGATTTAGTAGGTTGTATTTAGTCAGTGGTGTCGATTACCACAAACTCATTTATGTGTTGTTATGGTTAGTTGGAGGTAGGCTAGATGGATCTTGTTTTAGTGAAGTGAACTGGACAGTGTCCTGGTATTCGGGGACTGTTGCCACTGTGTTTCTCTGCTGCCTCTCAGGACACTCTGACTGACAGACTAGGGGCTCTATTTTTAAAAACCTAATGCAATGGTAAATCTGAGCATAGGCGGTAGGGCTATAGGTTCAGGGGTGTGTCAGAAATACACTACATGACCAAAAGAATGTGAACACCTGCTCATGGGAAGGCTTTCCACTAGATGTTGAAACGTAGCTGCGGGGACTTGCTTCCACTCAGCCACAAGAGCATTAGTGAGGTCGGCACTGATGTTGGGTGATTAGGCCTGGTTCACAGTCGGCGTTCTAATTCATCCCAAAGGTGTACGATGGGGTTGAGGTCAGGGCTCTATGCAGGCCAGTCAAATTCTTCCACAAACCATTTATGTATGGACCTCGCTTTGTGCACTGTCTTGCTGAAACGGGAAAGGGCCTTCCTCAAACAGTTGCCACAAAGTTGGAAGCACAGAAGCATCTAGAATGTATGTTATAGCGTTAAGATTTCCCTTCACTGGAACTAAGGGACCTAGCCCAAACCACTAAGGGGGCTAGCCCAAACCACTAAGGGGCCTAGCCCAAACCAGTAAGGGGCCTAACCCAAAACATGAAAAAAAGCCCCAGACCATTATTTGTCCTCCACCAAACTTAACAGTTGGCACTGCGCATTCGACAGGTAATGTTCTCCTGATAGCTGACAAACCCAGATTGGTCCATCGGACTTCCAGATGGTGAAGCGTGATTCATCACTGCTCCAGAGTCCAATGGTGGAGAGTTTTACGCTTAGCATTGCACATGGTGATTTTAGGCTCTTGTGCAGCTGCTAGGCCATGGAAACCCATTTCATGAAGCTCCTGACGAACAGTTATTGTGCTGACGTTGCTTCCAGAGACAGTTTGGAACTCGGTAGTGAGTGTTGAAACCAAGGACAGATGATTTTTACGTGCTACACTCTCCTGTTATGTGAGCTTGTGTAGAATACCACTTCGCAGCTGAGCCGTTGTTGCTCCTAGGTATTTCCATTTCACAATAACAGCATTGGGGCAGCTTGACAGAGGCAGCTCCAGCAGGGCAGAAATATGACAAACTGACTTGGAAAGCTGGCATCCTATGACGGTGCCACATTGAAAGTCACTGAGCTCTTCCATTCTACTGCCAATATTTGTCTATGGAGATTGTATGGCTGTGTGCTCGATTTTATACACCTGTCAGCAACGGGTCTGGCTGAAATAGCCAAATACACTCATTTGAAGGGGTGTTCACATACCTTTGTATACATAGTGTATGTTTTCTATTTTTATTTTCACAATTTTCAGCGCACTTGCTGGCATTGGTGCACAAGGGCTGGTTTTTGATGAATAAACAAGTTGTGGGTGTGTCAAGGCTTGGCCCCTCACTGGCCAATCAGAACGTACTCCATGGCCAAATATGTGGTTGCTTCAAGTTGTGTATTTTTGGTCTTTTAATTATTGCCTTGGATTCAACTCCAATTCCAATATTAGCCAGTTATAGTTTGTTATATGGCTTACAGAAACAAAATAATAAAATGTAGACCTATCTTTGCTAAATACCTTTAACTTGAACCCATTTGCAGTACACATTGTTCTAGGTAATTGCAATAGCATGCACACTCATATAGGGGCTAGGCATTATGGCTGAGCATGGACATGCCGAACATTGTCAATATCAAGATTAAATTCAATATTGATAAGGCCTAAAAAGAGAACAAATAATTCTAATCAAATTCCAAACAAAACAAAACAACAGCTTGTTTTAAGTAGGCTGTGTCACACTTACAAGCACCATCATTTCTCCCCGTGGGCATATAATATGAAAACAACGCAGACTATGCCCATCCAAACTTTTCACAGTAGCTGGACAAAGTTCAAATAAGAGAAAGGGAGAATGTCCACTCACCGTTATACTGCTCCCAAATAGGCATATGTTTATAAACATAATCGGAACCATATTACAGATCTTCAGAAATTGCTTTGCAATCGCGTCACGGACGTTGTCACCATAATACCAGGAAGGTGAATCAACAAGCAATCAGTATTTTTTTAAACAACAACCACAATAAATACATGCTAAATGTAATGATATCATAAGATCTCAAGGATAAAAAAGACACGCATTGCCCTTGAACCATCCTTTGTTCCAGTAGAAAATATGAACATATGAAACAGAAAACAAGCAATTGTTACAGTTTACATGTAACTTCTAAATAGGAGGTTCACCGGTGTTCACCGAGGTTCTCGTCTCTGGTTTCATGATGTGCATGGACACGATGCCTGCATCATGGAGGGGGTTTACGCAGTACCAAAACGGGACCTGTATGGCTCAAATAACGTTGGCCTGCCTACAATGCATAAATAAAAAGGGAATGTCATCTCACTATTTTACTATCAAATGTTATATTTTAATGAAGCTTTGGTGATTAAGATTTATTTCCAACCTTTCTCAGGAGCCAAAGCCTGTATCGACAGTCTTGACTACTTCGTGATTCCTTTGGGCCGGACAAAAAAATCCTTAATTGAGTGAAGGGGTGGCTATGCTTGGTTATTAACCAAATAAAGCAAAATTGGAAAAACATATATTTTTTCTAAATTGAAAGTATAAAGGCACCAAAAGCACATCAGTTTAGGGCAGGTAGCCTAGTGGTTAGTGTGTTGGGCCCGTAACCGAAAGGTTGCTGGATCAAATCCCAGAGCTGACAAGATAAAAATCGTAGTAGTTAACCCACTGTTTCCCTGGTGCGGTGGATGTCAATTAAGGCAGCCCCCGCACCTCTCTGATTCAGCGGGGTTGGGTTAAATGCGAAAGACACATTTCAGTTGAAGGCATTTAGTTGTACAACTCTCTAGTTATCTAAAACCATTTTTTTGTTTGTAATAAATATCCCTATCTGCGCTGCCTCAAATTAGCACTTTAGATTATGTTTTGGAAATGCCAGTGGACCAGTTTTTACATGACGAAATTGCAAACTAACGTGCGTTGACACTAGCGCCGCCTTTACGCCAGCCGAAAATAGAGCCCAAGGTGTGTCAGTGTGTGTGCGTAAGTGAGTGAGTGTGTGTGTGTTTCTCTCTCCTGACTTGTCTGTGTGTCACAGGGTGTCTCTCCTAAAAGGGCTCTTTCACCCCACATAGCTTTACCTGGCTCTCCTGAGTGCTTTGCTCTTCATTGTGTGTGTGTGTGTGTGTGTGTGTGTGTGTGTGTGTGTGTGTGTGTGTGTGTGTGTGTGTGTGTGTGTGTGTGTGTGTGTGTTTGTGTGTGTGTGTGTGTTTGCATAATGGATACGTGAGTCTGTTCCGTACAGTATGTGTGTGTGTATGTGATGATACATAATTGATTCCCCCACTGTCTGTACAGAATTTGTATCTGTATGTTTGTTGTTGTTGGTTTGTTATACATCTCTGCCTCCATAAACCAGTTACTATTATATAAATCTATCACAATGAGTAGTAGGCTAGTTGAAATCTATCACTATTCTGAATCAAGTAGCTCAAGTAGCTCTCTTTATTACTGTCAATAGTCAAGTTTAGGGATGATCATTAATTCAATCTGGAAACTTCATAATAGGTTTTTTGGAGAAAGAGAGGGAGCGAGAATGAGTGTGTGTGTTCATGTAATGACACAATATTGCGGTGCATGTGTGTGTGAATGGATATGGCCTTGTATAGGCCAGGTGTTTGTGTAGATGTGTATAGATGATGCATGCGTGTGCGTGTGTGCATATATGGCCTTCCAGATGATATTTTCCATGCAGAGCTGTACTCTGTGGGCTGAATGCAGTACAGAGCCTCCATCACATCATTAGCAGTTCAACAGCATTCTCTCTACTCAGCACAGGGAAATAAGCTCTTCTCAACTGAATGTTTCTGTGTCAAATCTTAAAACAATTCAAGTTTATTGGTCGCATACATAGTTAAGCAGACTTTATAGCAGGTGCAGCGACAAACTTGTGTCACTAGCTCCTAAAAGTGCAGTAAAAAATGTAAAACTAAATAATAATCAAATAATAGTACACAAATAATAATCAAAACTAGAAGCAAGAAATCACAAGTGTCAGGACGAATCCCAGTTAACAAGGTGACAGGGAGGTGACAGGCTAAAGAAGAATTTTTAAGCCTTGAGACATTTGAGACATGGATTGTGTATGTGTGTCATTCAGAGGGTGAAAGGGCAAGACAAAAGATTTAAGTGCCTTTGAATGGGGTATGGTAGGCGCACTGGTTTGAATGTGTCAAGAACTGCAACACTGCTGGGTTTTTCCACACTCAGCAGTTTCCCTTGTGTATCAAGAATGGTCCCCCACCCGAAGTCCATCCACCCAACTTGACACAACTGTGGGAAACATTGGAGTCACCATTGGCCAGCATCACTATGGAACTCTTTCCAAACCTTGTAGAGTCCATTCCCTGACTAATTGAAGCTGTTCTGAGGGCAAAAGAGGGTGCAACTCAATGTTAGGAAGCTCTTTTCATACAGTAGCCAGACATGATAGGACAGAGGGCTTGGGCATTGACATGAACAGCATGTACAAGGAGACAAATCCTTGAACTGCTTCTGCGTGTCACCTGATGGTGCATTTATAGCTTTTTCTGGGAATCCGAAAACTGTAATGTCATGAATTCATATGGCGCCCATGCAGTTCAGGTGTAGTGGTGTTACGCTAAACGGATGTATGAGTATGTTGTTTGTAGAATGAGTCAATGATGTCAATGGTTAATGTACAGTAAAATACAGCTCATATAATCCTGCAGTTTTAGGTGCAGTATTGTGTTCTGCTTACGTAGTGTAGTGTGTGTGTTTGTATCTAGACAGTGGGAAGGCTTTATTGACCAGAAGTTCTATGTTGTTCGATGCACTTAATGTGTCTCTGTAAAACTTACACCGTTCTGCTCTGTCAAAGAAACAGAGAGACGACCAACCACTGCTGCTGCATGTAGTGCACCACTTAACAACACACACACTACATATTTTTTCTCTGTGTGTGTGTGTGTGTGTGTGTGTGTGTGTGTGTGTGTGTGTGTGTGTGTGTGTTTACTGAGGCAGTGAATGGGTAGTGTAATGTATAGGTCTGGGGTTCTTTTCTGCTTATGCATTCTAATTTTGACGCCAAATCCACTGCTGGTGTGTGTGGCCAAATCAATAAATCAATCATTAAAATTGATTTATAAAGCCCTTTTTACATCAGCTGATGTCAACGTGTAATACAAAATCCAGCCTAAAACCCCAAACAGCAAGCAATGCAGATGTAGAAGTACGGTGGCTAGGAAAAAACTCCCTAGAAAGAAACATAGAGAGGAACCAGGCTCTGAGGGATGGACAGTCCTCTTCTGTATGTGCCAGATGGAGATTATAACAGTACATGGCCAAGATGTTCAAACATTCCTGGATGACCAGCAGTGTCAAAGAATAATAATCACAGTGGTTGTAGAGGGTGCAACAGGTCAGCACCTCAGGAAAAAATGTTTTTCATAGCCGATCATTCAGAGTTAGAGACAGCAGGTGCGGTAGAGAGAGAGAGAGTCGAAAACAGCACGTCTGGTGAACGGGTCAGGGTTCCATAGCTGCAGGCAGAACAGTTGAAACTGGAGCAGCAGCACGACCAAAGAGCTCTATTTTCATGTCATCCGACAAATGTAAATGCTTGGAGTTTTCTAAATGCCATTGGCACTTGGATTGGGGCTGGTGCTTTAGTCAGATGTATGCAGGGAGCTGTCCTCAGATAATCGCATGGTAATCGCATGGTATGCTTTCGCCATAAAGCCTTTTTGAAATCTGACAAAGTGGCTGGTTTAACAAGAAGTTCAGCTTTTAAACGATGTAAGACACTTGTATTTTCATGAATGTTGAATTTCTCACTCTGCAATTTCACTGGAAGTTGTCGAGGTGTGCAGCTAGCGGCACGTCTAGCCCAAAGAGGTTTTAATCAGGGATACATGGATGGTAGGATGGATCCTGAGAGAGGCTGGGAGTTTCAGGCGCACCGCCGAGGGGTTAATGACACGGTCAATTTCAAAGGGACCAATGAATTGGGGGGAAAGTTTATTTGATGTCATCTTCAATGGCAGGTCCTTCGATGAGAGCCATACCGTTTAGCCCAGGGTGTAGACTGGGGCTGAGACCCGGCAACGGTTGGCTTGGGACTGGGTCCTGTCGGAGGCACGAAGTAGGGCAGCCCGGCCTTCCTCCAGGTACGGTGACAATGGCGCAGATGGTCCTGGACAGAGGTAAGCTCAACCTCTTGGTCGGGGAACAAGGGGGGTTGGTAACCCAGAGCACACTCGAAGGGTGAAGTACCTGATGAGGCTTTTTTGAGGGTGTTGTGGGCATATTCAATCCAGGGTAGCAGAGCTCTCCAGGAGGAAGGGTTAGCAGAAGTCATGCAGCGTAGGGCAGTCTCCATCTCTTGGTTGGCCCGTTCGGTCTAGCCGCTGGTCTGAGGGTGATATTCAGAAGAAAGACTGACGTTGATACCAAGAGCTAAACAGAAGGTTCTCCATACCTGGGAGGTACACTGGGGTCCTCTGTCAGAAATTATGTCGGTGGGGATGCCATGCAGACGGAACACATGGGATACTAACAGGTCTGGAGTCTCCCTGGAGGATGGGAGCTTGGAGAGGGGAATGAAGTGAGCCACTTTGGAAAACCTGTCAATAATGGTGAGGATGGCGGTGTTACCGTTAGATGGGGGAAGGCCAGTGACGAAGTCCAGAGCTATGTGTGACCAGGGGCAACTGGATATGGGAAGAGTGCGGGGCAGACCGGAAGTGGGTTTAGTGGAGGTTTTGTTCCCGCCACAATACGAACAGGGTGAGACAAACTGTCGGACATCTCTCTCGATGGTGGACCACCAAAAGCACTGACGCAGGAAGGCGAGGGTCGGGTTCATACCAGGGTGACAGGGGAGGTGGGTAGAATGGCCCCACTGAAGAACATCAGAGCAAACACAATCAGGAACAAACAGAGCATTACTAGGACTGTTTCCCGGGTCAGGCTGGTTCTGCTGAGCCTGGTGGATACGGAACTTGATCTCCCAGGCGACGGCGGCAACTATGCAGGTGGATGGCACAATGACTTCCGGCTCTGTACCCGTGTTGTCGGTGGTGAACTGGCGGGAGAGGGCATCAGGCTTGGTA
This sequence comes from Oncorhynchus tshawytscha, assembly GCF_018296145.1. NCBI lineage: Eukaryota > Metazoa > Chordata > Actinopteri > Salmoniformes > Salmonidae > Oncorhynchus > Oncorhynchus tshawytscha. The sequence goes on along the minus strand of NC_056434.1, from coordinate 32,437,173 downwards.
TTCTTCGCACCGGGGCGAGAGGTTAAACAACCAGCTACTGGGGAGAGGAGCTCCAGGCTGGAGGTCAATGGCACAGTCGTACGACCAATGAGGCGGCAGCGACAGGGCATGGTGCTTGCTGAACACAGGTGCTAGATCATGATACATGGGAGGAAGTGATGACAGTCTGGAGGTTCTGGAATGGACTGGGGAACAGACAAGACAGGGGCAAGGGCAGAATGTAGACACTTTGAGTGACAAAATTAACTCCAAGTGGTTACCCTACCGGCGGTCCAGCCAATCTGTGGGTTGTGTAGCTTCAACCATGGATGGCCAAGGACCAGGGGAGATTGAGGACAGTCGATTATGTGGAAAATGATCTTTTCCTGGTGTTCTCCAGAGAGACGCAGGATGACAGGGACGGTTCTCTCACAGACACGGGCGAGGAGCAGTCCGTTGACAGTGTTGGCATCGAGAGGTAATACGAGTGGGACAGTGTCCAGGCCCAACTGGGTAACAACACCTCGGTCCAGGAAGCTCTCGCTTGGATCGATGAGAACAGACAGAGGGAAAGCCTGACTCTGCCACACAATGTTGCCTTCATAGGGTGAGGCACAGTGAAAACTCCTTGATGTGCTCCAGAAGGGTTTTCGGGGCTTGGTTATGTTGCTCGGGCAGGGTGCCTTGACTGAGTTTTGGTGGGCGGCCCTCTCTTGGTGAGTGAGAATTGCAGAAGGGTGAACTTACTAAATGACTGAGTTTGACTGTGTGACATTAGGTTGCTTCTTGTGTAAATATTTTCCGTCTGGATTTTAATGAATTGTATGTTTGGCAGGTTTGCTGTGGTGCCATATTCTTTCAATTTTTTGATAATGGATTTAATGGTGCACCGTGGGAAGTTCAACGTTTCTGATATTTTTTATAACCCAACCCTGATCTGTACTTCTCCACAACTTTGTCCCTGACCTGTTTGGAGAGCCCCTTGGTCTTCATGGTGCCACTTGCTTTGTGGTGCCACTTGCTTAGTGGTGTTGCAGACTCTGGGGCCTTTCAGAACAGGTGTGTGTATATATAGTGAGATCATGTGACAGATCATGTGACACTTAGATTGCACACAGGTTGACTTTATTTAATGAATTATGTGACTTCTGAAGGTAAATGGTCGCACCAGATCTTATTTAGGGGCTTCATTACAAAGGTGAATACATATGCATGTGCCACTTTTATTTTATTTTTTTATTATTTGTAAACAAGTAATTTTTTAAATGTCACTTCACCAATTAGGACTATTTTTTGTATGTCCATTACATGAAATCCAAATAAAAATCTATTTAAATTATACAGGTGCAACAAAATAGGAAAAAGCCAAGGGGGTGAATACTTTTGCAAGGCACTGTACAACTTGACAGTAGTGCAACATAAAGCACAGTAATGGCTGTAGATTCCAATACATACTGTAAGGGGAAACAAAGTAAATGTTTAATGTATTACTGTATGTAAGAAATTGGGAGCTATACTACTTTGTAACATTCTCATTCTGTATACTGTATTACTGTAGTGTTTTCTGTACCGCATGCTATTTTGTTTTTGTAGAACTGAACGACTACCAACACGTCTATTTACAGACCAACAGGAGGCTGCCATTGGGCAAATGGTATTTGAAAATAATGCCATAAAACTGCAGGAAATCCAACAACAGATTATTGAAAACCCTGCATTCTTCCATAATATCAGATTGAGTTTATCAACCATAGCCCGCATCCTTAAGAAACACCATTTCCGGATGAAACAAATCTACAGAATCCCATTTGAAATTAATTCACAAAGAGTGAAGAAGAAACGGTATGAATACGTGGAAGCAAGTAATATACTAGTATTACACTCTTAAAACATTAGAGACTCATATATGTTGCAAGTGAACTTTACTATACAGCAATTACAGTACTCAAGAAGTTAGATGCAAGTCCCTTCCCCCAGGAACTCATATTCATAGATGAGGCTGATTTCAATTTAGCAAAGAAGAGGAGGAGAGAAAGGAAAATCATTGGTCAACACGCCGTCATTGAGGTACATGGCCACGTTGTGTGAAATGTCGTCATATGGGCAGCTATAAGTCACAATGGGGTCCTCCACCGCCATTCCACCCTTGGACCAAACAACACTGCCCATCTCCTTCATTTCCTCAACACCTTACATGACGTTTTCAGCCAGAGCAGAGAGGGCCAGGTGATCCTGAGCAGAAAATGTATGTTTTCATTTGGGACAACGTGAGTTTCCATCAGATGCTCAGGTCCGCAACTGTTTCCATGACCATCCCAGATTTACAATTCTATCTCCCACCATATTCCTCATTCCTAAACCCCATTGAGGAGTTGTTTTCAGCATGGCGGTGGAAGGTGTGTAATTGCAAACCCCATGTACGTATGGCCCTTCCACAGGCAATGGGGGAGGCCTGTGGTGACATTCCAGCATAGTCCTGTCAAGGGTGGATCTGTCATGACAGAATATATTCCCCCCTCTGTCTGGCCAAGGAGAATACCGCCTGTGATGTTGATGTGAGGGGCCAAACCGGTGTTGTACCTTGTTTCCCTCCATCAGGGAATATGTCACTAATCCTTATGAGAGACTTCTTGGCAGAAGTCAGCAGCTGATTCGCCAGTTAAATAATTGGTGAAATTTGCTTGATTATACATTGTTTATGGTTAATATCAGTAGTGGGTAGGTGATCAATGTATGTATGTGTGTATGTATGTATGTGTGTATATTTGGCGCGTTGGTAACACATTCACCTTTTGATTAGATGACCGGTATTTGAATTGTAGACACCATCATGATTCATGAAATCTTATTCTAACCAACAATGGGGCTCAGTATAAATACATTGTGATTTAGTTTCGGTATCAGACTAACTTTCCTTATGATTTTGTTTGCAGAGCATACAGGCTGGCAGTTTATCGCCAGTTCACCCTATGGAATTGGACGAGGTGTACGGTATTTCCTCCCTGTGTGTGTCGTCTCTCTTCCACAAGGCAGCATACCCAGAAGCAAAGGCATTTATATAGGGTTTGAGTTTGAATAAAACCAGTTAATTTGGTAAATCTAGCCTGCTGTAAGACATAGACCTACAGTAATGCCTGCGCCTTATGTAAAAAATAGTCTTAGTTTACATATAACCTTTATTTAACTAGGAAAGTCAGTTAATAACAAATTCTTATTTACAATGACAGCCTACCCTGGACAAACCCAGACGACACTGGGCCAAGTGTGCAGCACCCTATGGGACTGCCAATTACGGTTGGATATGAACCAGGGACTGTAGTGATGCCTCTTGCACTGAGATGCAGTGTATCGGGAGCACACTCGCCAATCACCTTAGTTAGCTTGTCCACTCATGTTATAACAACAGGTTCAAGCGTATCCAGAAACTTGCTTTGAAGATAAAACTACTTTCAACGCACACTAATCCCGTGTTCCTGTCGCTAGAGTAGTGACTTCAACTAGCTTTGGCTGCCATCTATTGGAAAGGAATGGTAACTACATTGGGAAGCTAGTTGGCAGAATCAAAGTAGGCTTTAATATGCCATTTAGCAGACGCCTTTATCCAAAGCGAACTAGGTACATGGTAGTGGTAGATCATAGAAACAGGATTACAAGTTTGATTCCATGGATGGTCAGTTGTTGCATCTATAGCTCTGTCTATGAATTTGAGATTGGTTAGATTTCTCCAGCCCCATCACTCAACTTTTTACCGAAAGAGGAGCAGGGAGACACTTTGTTATTTTTTTCTACTGCTGATTGCCACTTTAAGAAGTGAAGATGCAGATTAAATACACACCAAAATGTTACAGATACTATAAAAAATATCCCATCACTCAAACAGTTAGTGAATACACAGCATCCAGCACAGCAAACAATCAATCACTCAGATGTATTTTACAAAAGCCCTTTTTACACCAACATAATAACCACAGTGGTTATAGAGGGTGCAACAGTTCAACACTTCAGGAGCAAATGCCAGTTGGCTTTTTATAGCTGAGCATTCATAGGTTGAGAGAGAGAGTCAAAACAGCAGGACCGGGACAAGGTAGCACATCTTTTGAAAGTGGTCAAAAAAAATCAGTGGATAAACAATTCCACTCCTATTCCCTTTATGGATGGGTGTATCTTTGAATTCGCAGTTGAATGACCTGCACCTTCTCCATTTTAGGAACACCAGCCGCTCCCCCAAAGTGGCTCGCACTGTGGTGATAGTGATTAGTGATACAGCAAGTTATGGTCTTTACTGATCGCACTCTCGGTCAGCTCCATCTGTGGCGTATATGGGCAGGACTTGGTTGTATACTGATGGTACAGAGCGCAATCTAGCTGGGGCCCAAGTTCTTTAGTGATGGTCCCGGTGGACCTCTGCTCCACCGCAGCACAGGAACACTATTGCACCAAGGGGTCAGTTTGATATCAAATGAATTGTATTATTGTATTATTCACATGCTCCGAATACAACAGGTGTAGATCTTACAGTGAAATGCTTACTTACAAGCCCCTAACCAACAGTGCACTTTTTTAAAAAATGACGGATTAGAATAAGAGATAAAAAGTAATAAGTAATTAAAGAGCATCAGTAAAAAAAAACAATATACTGTATTTGGCTATAGTTATATTCAAGAATCACTGCATATACTTTAAATAAAAAATAGTCTTAGAAACAACATGGATTTGCATGTACTTCCTCTGCCTCCTGTACAGTCTCCTCCACAATGACATTTTCTTCAGGGATGAAGATGTCATCCTGAAACCAAACAAATGTTTTGTTAAGACAACTGAACCCAAATATATTAATTGCCATTAACAAGTTACCTGACTTGTATGCTTTGTCAACACACACACACACACACACACACACACACACACACACACATACACGCACAGCAAATACAGGGACATTTATTTTTCAGGAAACATTAGCTATGTCAACTTGAGTTTAGCTAAATGAGGTGGAACTAACTTAACATTATAAAAACAAGTCTGTCAACAATGTATTACAGTAACTTGACTATCTGAGGTGGGAGCTAGCTACTGCAACTACCTAATAACAAAGGTACACAGAGAAAATATGTTGCAGTTTCAGTTGTTGCTTGCTAACGGTGTTACCCAAAACACTTCAGACATAATTAGCTAGTTACCTTCAACTAGAGTTGCAACAAAGTTGTCCAGTGTATAACGCTAGCCTATTCAACAAAAGTCATGACCGGTTAACATTACCTCAGGCTCCATTGCATTGACTCGTGTTGCCTCCTCCGTTCAGTCGCTTTTGCTTGACTCCAAAGTCACCTATGATGATGATGGTTGGTCAGTAACCCCTATATCAAAACCCTCGGAATCTCAAATGGAGGCGCAACCAGAGTGCTTCAACGTTGCTCGAGCTGGGCCATCCTTTCTCTTCAGGACATGGAGCCACTTCTACACAAGTTGTGGGTCCTTGGGCAGCCGATGGTAGTTTACTGAGGGATTTGTTTTGAGCCAATTCATACAGCCTGGTGCTATACATTTCATGTTTGAATTATTACTTGTTATTGCCATCTTCGTTGTCCGCACCTAACCTCACTCTCTTCGATTTACTCTCCTCGCGAAAACTCAATACCACAGACAATTTGCTGATTCCTGCCAGTGATGCACTGGCATCAGTCGTTACTGTGGCAATTTAAATGGCACTGACCATAGCTCAAATAAAAATATAGAGATGTTTTTATGTTTATTGTATTAGTGGGTTGAATACATCTCTTTGCCTAAAAATGTACTTCCTAAAGTGTTTCCATTCCCCTTTAAACAACACTCCAGACTCTGCCAGACCCCTAGTGGAGTGATAAGTAACACTGCTATATGCCAGGGAGATAGCCTCAACAGTGGGAGAGACGCTGCTTAGAGAGCGCCCTGACACGAGCTGGACTACAAAACAGACAAAAAGCATAACCGGATATCCATAGCAAAAAGGAAGAAAGGCATAACCACATATCCATAGCAAAAAGGAAGAAAGGCATAACCGGATATCCATAGCAAAAAAGGAAGAAAGGCATAACCGGATATCCATAGCAAAAAGGAAGAAAGGCATAACCGGATATCCATAGCAAAAAAGAAGAAAGGCATAACCGGATATCCATAGCAAAAAAGAAGAAAGGCATAACCGGATATCCATAGCAAAAAAGGAAGAAAGGCATAACCGGATATCCATAGCAAAAAAGAAGAAAGGCATAACCGGATATCCATAGCAAAAAGGAAGAAAGGCATAACCGGATATCCATAGCAAAAAGGAAGAAAGGCATAACCACATATCCATAGCAAAAAGGAAGAAAGGCATAACCGGATATCCATAGCAAAAAGGAAGAAAGGCATAACCGGATATCCATAGCAAAAAAGGAAGAAAGGCATAACCACATATCCATAGCAAAAAGGAAGAAAGGCATAACCACATATCCATAGCAAAAAGGAAGAAAGGCATAACCGGATATCCATAGCAAAAAAGGAAGAAAGGCATAACCGGATATCCATAGCATAACCGGATATCCATAGCAAAAAGAAAAAAAGGAAGAAAGGCATAACCGGATATCCATAGCAAAAAGGAAGAAAGGCATAACCGGATATCCATAGCAAAAAGGAAGAAAGGCATAACCGGATATCCATAGCAAAAAAGGAAGAAAGGCATAACCGGATATCCATAGCAAAAAGGAAGAAAGGCATAACCGGATATCCATAGCAAAAAGGAAGAAAGGCATAACCGGATATCCATAGCAAAAAAGGAAGAAAGGCATAACCGGATATCCATAGCAAAAAAGGAAGAAAGGCATAACCACATATCCATAGCAAAAAGGAAGAAAGGCATAACCGGATATCCATAGCAAAAAAAGAAGAAAGGCATAACCGGATATCCATAGCAAAAAAAGGAAGAAAGGCATAACCGGATATCCATAGCAAAAAGGGAAGAAAGGCATAACCGGATATCCATAGCAAAAAGGAAGAAAGGCATAACCGGAAAAAGGAAGAAAGGCATAACCGGATATCATAACCGGATATCCATAGCAAAAAAGAAAAAGAAGGCATAAAGAAAGGCATAACCGGATATCCATAGCAAAAAAGAAGAAAGGCATAACCGGATATCCATAGCAAAAAAGGAAGAAAGGCATAACCGGATATCCATAAGATATCCATAAAAAAAGAAGAAAGGCATAACCGGATATCCATAGCAAAAAAGGAAGAAAGGCATAACCGGATATCCATAGCAAAAAAGAAGAAAGGCATAACCGGATATCCATAGCAAAAAAGAAGAAAGGCATAACCGGATATCCATAGCGGATAAAAAAAGAAGAAAGGCATAACCGGATATCCATAGCAAAAAAAGGAAGCAAAAAGGCATAACCGGATATCCATAGCAAAAAAAGAAGAAAGGCATAACCGGATATCCATAGCAAAAAGGAAGAAAGGCATAACCGGATATCCATAGCAAAAAAAGAAGAAAGGCATAACCGGATATCCATAGCAAAAAGGAAGAAAGGCATAACCGGATATCCATAGCAAAAAAGAAGAAAGGCATAACCGGATATCCATAGCAAAAAGGAAGAAAGGCATAACCGGATATCCATAGCAAAAAAGAAGAAAGGCATAACCGGATATCCATAGCAAAAAAGGAAGAAAGGCATAACCGGATATCCATAGCAAAAAGGAAGAAAGGCATAACCGGATATCCATAGCAAAAAAAAAAAAAGAAGAAAGGCATAACCGGATATCCATAGCAAAAAAAAAGGAAGAAAGGCATAACCACATATCCATAGCAAAAAAGAAGAAAGGCATAACCGGATATCCATAGCAAAAAAAAAAAAGAAGAAAGGCATAACCGGATATCCATAAAAAAAGAAGAAAGGCATAACCGGATATCCATAGCAAAAAAGGAAGAAAGGCATAACCGGATATCCATAGCAAAAAAGGAAGAAAGGCATAACCGGATATCCATAGCAAAAAGGAAGAAAGGCATAACCGGATATCCATAGCAAAAAAGGAAGAAAGGCATAACCACATATCCATAGCAAAAAGGAAGAAAGGCATAACCGGATATCCATAGCAAAAAAGGAAGAAAGGCATAACCGGATATCCATAGCAAAAAAGGAAGAAAGGCATAACCGGATATCCATAGCAAAAAAGGAAGAAAGGCATAACCGGATATCCATAGCAAAAAGGAAGAAAGGCATAACCGGATATCCATAGCAAAAAGGAAGAAAGGCATAACCGGATATCCATAGCAAAAAAGAAGAAAGGCATAACCGGATATCCATAGCAAAAAAGAAGAAAGGCATAACCGGATATCCATAGCAAAAAAGAAGAAAGGCATAACCGGATATCCATAGCAAAAAAGGAAGAAAGGCATAACCGGATATCCATAGCAAAAAGGAAGAAAGGCATAACCACATATCCATAGCAAAAAAGAAGAAAGGCATAACCGGATATCCATAGCAAAAAAGAAGAAAGGCATAACCGGATATCCCAAGTCCATTCAACATACATACGTAATGTAAGCGCGCACCGGACACAGATCATGTAACATCTGTTGCTCTTCACAAGCAATGAGTAGGTGAAAAGGGAAATAGCAAAAAAGCTAAGGGGGAAAAAACTGTATAGATTAGCATAAATTTCAAGCTGGTTCATGCTGGTCTATGTTGGTCAGTGCCAGTTGGATGCTGGTCAAGCTGGTCTGACCAGTATGGTCTAGCTGGTAATGCTGACAGACCAAGCTGGTCTTTGTTGTAAAAAAAAAATTGTGCCAACCGTTAGTGGAAGTGTTGTACCAGTTGATGTGGTTTTATCATTATGTTGATGTAGATTGAGCACCTTGTTTGTCCACTCCCAGTTATACAGTCTTTGTAAGAGGTTGTGACAATCAAGAGCTTCACTGTTAAGATAACTGTACATTTTCCTGTGACTTAATGGCAGTTGATCACCAGGAAGTTCATGTCAAAAACTGACTGTCACCTTGCTTGTTATTATAAAATTCACGGTAACTTACTGTGGCTGATCTTTGTCATGCTCACCTGATGTTGTGGTAGGAAGGTCAGTTTGCTGCCAACCTAGAGGTTGATGACAAGTGAGGCTGGGTCCCAAGTGTAGTCACCACAAATAATGCATAATAGTTGCCACCTAATGTTATAAGCTTTATTTTAACCAGAAAAGTTAATTGAAGATACTTAGCTACTGGCAGCGAGTTGCAAGTATGCTACTGTGCATTTTACAACAACTTACTAACAGTTAGTTTGCCAGTTATGCTGTTGGCAGTCAGTTGCCAGTGAGTTAGTAGCAGTTACTGGCTATTAAGTTACTGTTAATTTTACAATAACATACTGACAACTGGTGGCCAATTCAGTAACACAGAATTCACAACTTCGAGGAAACTAACTTCCATTGAGTTACTGTGAAATGCATAGTAACATCTCAACAGTTCTGCTCATTAATGTCAAATTCACTTACGATTGTAAAACTTACCATATTAAAACAGTTGCTCAAACTTTGATAACATAACCATCAACCACTTAAACTGGTACAACACCTCCATTGACGCTTGGCACAAATACACATGTATTAGACCATGCCCCCAAATATGCTACTGAACCCTACCGGTACATTGCCCCCACCTACATTTCAAAGCGCAGTGATGATTGTACATTACATGCAAAATATTGGATAGAAAAATCTACCATTATAATAGTCTATCCGTACATGTACCCCGGAGGACCTGACCAGTACCATGTGGCTTCCTACTGTATGTGTACCTCTGAAGATACATTGTGTTTATTTGACCTTTTTTTCCAAGGGAACAACATTGTACCCTAACCGTACCCTAATTTTGTGCGTGTGGATATATGTTCTTGGTAATAATGACGTACCTGATGGCACTGTGGAAACATTAATGCACTTCTGCCGAAAAACGTACGAGTTCAAATCCCCAAAGCATTTTGCTCACTTTACATCAAGTGTCCCTGAGCACTGCATTTTTACGTTGGTGTTGTCTGGTAATCAGACAATTATCGACTTGATTTAGAAAAGTGCAGAACTGTATTCTTGCCATTAAATTGTGGCCAATCTCTGTCATGCCCACAGACCTGGTAGTGTAGTAGAAAATTCAGGTCATTAGCAACCAAGCGGAGTTCAAATCAAAGTTAAGTCAAATTTATACAGTCTCCTGAGGGGGGAGACTGCCCTCTTCAAGACAGTCTTGGTGTGTTTGGACCATAATAGTTTGTTGGTGATGTGGATACCAAGGAACATGAAGCTCTCAACCTGCACCACTACAGCTCCATCGATGAGTATGGGGCTGTGCTCGGTCATTCTTTTCCTGTAGTCAACAATCAACTCCTTTGTCTTGATCACGTTGAGGGAGATGTTTTTATCCTGGCACCACACTGCCAGGTCTCTGACCTCCTCCCTATAGGCTGGCTCCGCTCCGAGACAGGATTGTGTCGAGGCACAGATCTGAGGAAGCGTACCAAAACATTTCTGCAGCATTGAAGTTCCCCAAGAACAAAGTGGCCTCCATCATTCTTAAATGGAAAAGGTTTGGAGCCACCAATACTCATCCTAGAGCTGGCCGCCCAGCCAAACTGAGCAATCATGGGAGAAGGACCTTGGTCAGGGAAGTGACCAAGAACCTGATGGTTACTCTGACCGAGTTCCTCTGTGGAGATGGGAGAACCTTCCAGAACGACAACCATCTCTGCAGCACTCCACCAATCAGGCCAATATGGTAGAGTGTCCAGACAGAAGCCACTCCTCAGTAAAATACACATGACAGCCCACTTGGAGTTTGTTAAAAGGCACCTAAAGGACTCTCAGGCCATGAGAAAAAAAGATTCTCTGGTCTGATGAAACCAAGATTGAACTCTTTGGCCTGAATGCCAAGCGTCACATCTGGAGGAAACCTGGCACCATCCCTACAGTGAAGCATGGTGGTGGCAGCATCATGCTTTGGGATGTTTATCAGCGGCAGGGACTAGGAGACTAGTCAGGATCGAGGGAAAGTTGAACGGAGCAAAGTACAGAGAGGTCCTTGATGAAAACCTGCTCCAGAGCGCTCAGGACTTCAGACTGGGGCAAAGGTTTATCTTCCGATAGGACAACGACCCTAAGCACTCAGCCAAGACAGTGCAGGAGTGGCTTCGGGACAAGTCTCTGAATATCCTTGAGTGGCCCAGCCTGAGCCCGGACTTGAACCTGATCGAACATCTCTGGAGAGACCTGAAAAAAAGCTGTGCAGTGTTTGAGAGGATTTTCAGAGAAGTATGGGAGAAACTCCCCAAATGCAGGTGTGCCAAGCGTGTAGCGTCATACCCAAGAAGATTTGAGGCTGTAACCGCTGCCAAAGGTGCTTCAACTAAGTACTGAGTAAAGGGTCTGAATACTTATGTAAATATAACGTAACAAAATGTGGAAAAAGTCAAGTGGTCTGAATACTTTCCGAAGGCACTGCATATTAAAAACTGCAAGTGTTTCTCTCCACCCTATGGCAAAATGTGTTGTAGAATTGTAGGAAATAAACTGTAAAACAGCAAATTTTCCTCTCTGCCGACAGCAAAATAAGAAGAATGGCATGAAATGTATTATAAAATTGCTGAATCTTCTCTCCGCCCCATTTCAAAATGTACAGAATTGCAGTAAACTTGTTTTAAAATAGCAACATGTTCTCTACAACCCAAGGCAAAATGTGTAGAATTGCATAGAATAAAAAATAAATACACGTTTTTTTTACAAATGTTTTAATCTCCGCTGTCAAGAGGGGAGCCACGAAAATATTTTCCTCGCAATGTGTGTGTGTGTGTGTGGGGGGGAGGGTATGGATGTGTATACGCAGACCCGCGAGCGTCTGCGGACCCTCATAATGAGTTCTGATGTTTTGTGGCGCCCACCCCCATCAAAGTTGCCTGTACTGCACTAGAGGTTATATGTTATTAGATGAGTCTAATAAGGGTTAAGAGTTATAATGTGCATCATTCATCACCATTGATCCATCCTAATCAAGACTCAATCATGTGTTCTGTGGTCCTTAACGCCCTGCTGACCCCTACACAGAGCAGGGCTTGTTAGAGTAAAGATCAGGCCACACATTCAGCGCCCTGCGGGTCACAGGTCATAGCCAGAGAATTAGAACTAATTGAATGGAATCAGCTCTAACATCCATGTACCCAATATTGTGTTGCAATAAAGGCCTGTTTAGTGTTATGGTTGTTTCGAATTAATGTCTATTCTATGATGAGTAATTATACGCTTAGGGAACGTGGGTGCCAATAAGTACATCGTTTTTTCCAATACAAGTGCAAGACAAAATAGGCCTACATAAATAATCTGTGGAATTCACAGACTGTATATTTTAAGCTGGGGTGTCTATACACCACTATGACCCGTCAATGTAGTAGCACTTTGCTTGATGCATAGTGAGGACACTGACTAGATGAAGGGAACCCTTCACAGGTCAGTGCCAGTACCTTATTCAATATGCAAGGGTACTGGAGTGGTAGTATATACAGGTCAGTGCCAGTACCTTATTCAATATGCAGGGGTACTGGAGTGGTAGTATATACAGGTCAGTGCCAGTACCTTATTCAATATGCAAGGGTACTGGAGTGGTAGTATATACAGGTCAGTGCCAGTACCTTATTCAATATGCAGGGGTACTGGAGTGGTAGTATATACAGGTCAGTGCCAGTACCTTATTCAATATGCAGGGGTACTGGAGTGGTAGTATATACAGGCCAGTGCCAGTACCTTCTACGCGGAGTGCCTGGACACAGCCCTTAGCCGTGGTATATTTGCCATATACCCCAAACCCCTGAGATGCCTTATTGCTATTATAAAATGTTTACCAACGTAATTAGAACAGTAAAAATAAATGCTTTGTGATACCCTTGGTATACGGTCTGATATACCACAGATGTCAGCCAATCAACATTCAGGGCTCGAACCACCAGGTTATAATAAATAGATAAATACTAAGGGTAATGGCAGTGTGTGTGTGTGTGTGTACGTGCGTGCGTCTGCATCTGTGTGTGTGTGTGTTGTTATGTGGTGACCTACATGTAGCAGCAGTGGTTTGTAGTTACTCTGTTTCTTCGACAGAGTGGTGTGAATGTTACAGAGACACATTAAGCCTAGCAGAAATGCAGGACACACACACACACACACACACACAAACACACACACACAAAACTCTTCTTGGAGTAATAGCCAACAATGATCTCTCCAGCTGCCAGCACCCCTCCCTCTCACCCCAGGAGTGAACCCTTCACCTAGTCAGTGTCCTCACTATGCATCAAGCAAAGTGCTACTACAGAGACGGGTCATAGTCCGGGGCCCGCAACGAGGGTGCCCAGTCCGGGGGCGGCGGTGAGGTTCCCCACACCAGAGGCGTCACCAATGCGGGGTGAGCCAGAGGTGGAGCGGGGGATGGGCACCCTCGTCACTGGGGGCCCCGGGATGGGCACCCTCGTCACTGGGGGCCCCGGGATGGGCACCCTCGTCACTGGGGGCCCCGGGATGGGCACACTCGTCGCTGCGGGCCCTAGGATGGGACCCTCGTCGCTGGGGGCCCCGGGATGGGCACCCTTGTCGCTGGGGGCCCCGGGCTGGGCACCCTCGGCTCTGGTGGCCCCGGGCTGGAGGCCGTCTCTGGAGGCTCCTGACTGGACAGCTGTCCCTGATTTGAGAACCATACCCGGCTAAAACATAGAAATACAAAATCATAGATAACAAAACATAGAATTTCCACCCCAAATCACACCCGGTAATGTACTGTGTGTCATTAAGCAGTGCTTGTTTTGATACCATATTTATATTACAGTAGGTGTACTGTAATATGAAATACAGAACTTTACTTGCCACTGAGCTGATTGTAAGCTACTGTCAAATTCACAGTAACCTCTTTATGGTGCTGAACTAGTATGGAGAAGAAAACAATAACTATATACACATTGGCATCCATTGTTACCCAACCATATAATTACTAATCATAAAACAGACATTCTCATTCAAAACAACCATAACACTAAATAGACTTTTATCGGGCACATGAATGTTAGAGCTGATTCCATTCTAGAAGTTCTAATTCTCTGGCTATGACCTGTGACCCGCAGGGCGCTGACCGTGAGGCCTGATCGTTACTCTAATTAGCCCTGCTCTGTGTAAGGGTCAGCATGTCATTAAGGATCAGAGAACACATGATTGATTATTGACTAGGATGGATTAATGGTGATAAAAGATGCACATTATAGGTATTAACTCGTATTAGACTAATCTGATACCACACACACTACCTCTAGTGCATTGGTAGCAGCAGTATCTATCATCGAGTCACTAGCTCTGTCAGATCTCTCATTGTCTGAAGCAACAGCCAGCCTTGAGTGGAACAGATCTGCTGCAAAGGGAAGGGATCACTGCCGCTACCAAGCTTTCCAACCAAGGTGCATGAATTGAGAAGTAAACTGAAGGAGGAAATTGAGTAACACTTGGAAGACAATGTAATAAAAATGTAAAAAAGCTAATTTATTGCTAAAAGTAGAACCATTGCCTTCATCATGTTGTTTATTAGATCTATTCAATAAATACTAGACCCTCACTTGGTTGTCCAAAGTCTAAACAGAACACATATTTTAACAGACACACCTGGACATGATCCGAAACAACACAATGATCTTTGCAGCAGAGGGATCACCCCCCCTATCCACATCGACTGGACCGCACTGGAGAAGGAGGAAGGCTTCAAGTTCCTCGGCATAGACATCACTGACAAACTGAAATGGTCCACCCACACAGATAGTGTGGTGAAGATGGTGCAGCAGCGCCTCTTCAACCTCAGGAGGCTGAAGAAATTTTGCTTGGCACCTAAAATCCTCACAAACTTTTACAGATGCTCAATTGAGAGCATCCTGTCGGGATGGTACGGCAATTGCACTGCGTGCAACCGCAGGGCTCCCCAGAGGGTGGTGCGGTCTGCACAATTCATCACCAAATTACCTGCCCTACAGGACACCTAGAGCACCCGATGTCACAGGAAGGCCAAACCATCAAGGACGAGCCACTCCCTGTTCACCCCGCTATTATCCAGAAGGCGTGGTCAGTACTTGTGCATCAAAGCTGGGACAGAGAGACTGAAAAACCGATTCTCTCTCAAGGCCATCAGACTGTTAAATAGCCATCACTAGCACATTAGAGGCTGCTGCCTATATACATGGACTTGAAATCACTGGCCACTTTAATAAATGGAAGGCTAGTAACTTTAACTCCATTCCGCTCTGACATTGCTTGTCCATAAATGTATATATTCTTAATTCCATTCCTTTACTTACATTTCTGTGTATTGGGTATATGTTGTGAAATTGTTAGCTATTATTTGTTAGATGGTACTGCACTGTTGGAGCTACACTCGCAATAACATCTGCTAAACAAGTGTATGTGACCAATAACGTTTTATTTGATACACTACTACATTTCTGGCAGATTTTTGCAATCGCAACATGGTTAGGACAGTATTCTGACTTGAGATCCATGCACTTAACCCACATTTCCTCCCATTCCTCCTCCCAAGTCTCCCATTGACATTGATGAATGATTTACTTGAATGACTGAGATCAGTGCACTTACCTCGATTCTGAATAGAGCTGTTAGGGACAGAACAGGACAGGATGGTCTGGAATGTACAAAAAATTAGTAACACCTGCTTTTTCTATGAGCTAGACTAACCAGGTGAATCCAGGTGAAAGGTATGATCCCTTATTGTAGTTTATGGGGAGGAGACAGGTTAAAGATGGATTTTTAAGCATTGAGACAATTGAGGCATAGATTGTGTACATGTGCCATCAGAGAGTGAATGCGCAAGACAAAATATGTAAGTGCCTTTGAACAGGGTATGGCAGTAGGTGCCAGGTGCACCCATTTGAGTGTGTCAAGAACTGCAACGCTGCTGGTTGTTTTACGCTTAACAGTTTCCTGTGTGTATCAAGAATGGTCCACCACCCAAAGAACGTCCAGCCAACTTGACACAACCGTGGGAAGCATTGGAGTCAACATGGGCCCACATCTCTGTGGAACGCCTTTGACATCTTGTAGAGTCCATGCCCCGACAAATTTAAACTGTTTTGAGTGCAAAGAGGGGGTGTAAACTCAATAGTTTGGAGTCACTTAGAAATGTCCTTGTTGAAAGAAAAGCAGTTTGCACTGTTCTGTTAAGGGAGTAGTATACAGAGTTGTACCAGATCTTTAGTTTCTTGGCAATCATTTCTCAGAACAAGAATAGACTGACGAGTTTCAGAAGAAAATACTTTGTTTCTGGCCATTTTGAGCCTGTAATCGAACCTACAAATCCTGATGCTCCAGATACTCAACTAGTCTAAAGAAGGCCAGTTTTTTTGCTTCTTAATTAGGACAACAGTTTTCAGCTGTGCTAACATAATTGCAAAAGGGTTTTCTAATGATAAATTAGCCTTTTAAAATGATAAACTTGGATTAGCTAACACAGCTTGCCATTGGAGTGATGGTTGCTGATAATGGGCCTCTGTACGCTGTATATACATAATATACTCCTAGTACTTTTAGTAGTCTTTAGACCAGGGTTTTGTTGAATCATCTTAGGCCTGTGTGTAGGGTGCTGGTGTGTGTTTAGTTGTACCTCTCTATTTACGGAACAACAATTCTTCCTACCCTAAAACACACTCTGTAAATAACAAATGAACTGTCCATCTTACCCAACACATAGGTAGGAGTGTGAGGAGTGTTTCTGGAAAACCAAACGTACACACATGCTTACCCACGCACACATACACACGTGCACACAAGCAGGCACGACATCTTAATGTTTTCTGTGAAAAATCCTGCATGGTGTGCACCGTTTATATATACGCTTCATAGAGAGATGGAGTCAAGTATAGAGAGATCCACACAGAGAGTAAGGGAAACTGAAAAAAGGCTCTGCTCGTGTGTGACCCTGTAATGAGAGGTCTGTAGCTCTCTCACACCAATGGTGGAGCTTTTGGACAGACAAGAGATACAGATAAACACACGCACAGTGTAGAGGGGTGATTACTGTGGTCCATCGACCCTGCATGTCCTCTCTCTGCAGGGTGCGTGTCATTATCAACAACCCTGCCTGTTGGAGAGGGATGGGAGAGAAAAACTGGTTCCACATTTTGTTCGGTTCTGTGCAAGTGCCGTGTGAAGCTGATTATAAACGAAATACATTTTTTTAGTTGCGCTCGTGTCTCTTGGTGTCCCCTGCGCTGTGCTGAGCTTAAGTGTTTTACGCATTGCAAGTACTGTAGGTGTGAGCAGAGCACACATTTGACAAGAATGGAATATCTATTGTCTCTTGTGTGTAACATAGTCACAGCTTAAGGAGGAAAGGACAGAGGGGATAGATAGGAGAGAGGGGTGAGCAGGAGGAGAAAGAAAGAGCGTAGAGATAGAGAAAGGGGAGGAGAGTGAAAGATGATGTAGCAGGTGACCTTTGGGCTGTAAGTTCAGGTCATGATTAGTCTCTCGGTCACACGCTAACAGGCTACAACAGGGTAGAGATCTGCTACTCTCCGTCTTTACCGTTCATTCATTTTCCTTTTGTCTCTTCCCTCTTTTTCTCCTTGTCCAATTTGTGAACCATGTAACCAAGACTAACTGGATGGTGTAGGCATGGGCGTCGGCATGTGAGTGTCCCTAAACGTTGTTTGTTTGCTGACCCATTCTCTATCTCTACCTCTCTCTAGGTTTCTCTGGTGATGTAGCTATGTACCATGACCCAGAAGCTCTTTGTCTTGTCTGGTTCTTGTCAGGTAAGATACTGCACGATTTAGGGGGAATGTTATGGTGTGGTTTTCAGACACCATAACCTACATTCTCAATGGAACACATTACAGCACAACATTATTTATCAGATACATGTCATCATAAGCCAACCAAGAGCTGGCTAGTGTAAGAATGCGGTGTGTGTGATGTGTGTATGTGCGTAATGTGTGTATGCCTGTGATGTGTGTATTTTTGTATGTGCGTGTAGTATAGGAATGTTTTAAGATATTATTATTTGACTCATCAGTTGAACATGAATTTTATGAGCTGCCAATTAGATGACAGCATGCTGTTAAAGAAAGGCCCTGGGTGAACGGCTGCTAGTCTCCAACGCTATCTGCACCGAAAACACATACGTACACGAAAAAGACCACAATGGGCTATATCTGTTCTCTATGTGGTCTTTCTCTCCAGAGACTGAGAGTCACACTGGACAGCAGATGGAAAATAAGAGATAGAAGAGAGAGAAGAAAGGAAAGAGGCAGCAGAGTAGGAAAGGAAAAAAGAGGAGGTAGGAGAGGAGTGATAGAGGAGACAAAAGAAAACATGGTGCTCATCAAAACGCTGGTCAACCAAGTTGTGGTGCAGAGCTGTGACATAAAGAGAGAGATAAAGAGAGGGGGAGGGGGAGAAAAGGAAAGAGGGAGAGAGGGAGAGAAAAGGAAAGAGGGAGAGAAAAGGAAAGAGAGGGAGAGAGGGAGAGAAAAGGAAAGAGGGAGAGAAAAGGAAAGAGGGAGAGAAAAGGAAAGAGGGAGAGAAAAGGAAAGAGGGAGAGAGGGAGAGAAAAGGAAAGAGGGAGAGAAAAGGAAAGAGGGAGAGAGGGAGAGAAAAGGAAAGAGGGAGAGAGGGAGAGAAAAGGAAAGAGGGAGAGAGGGAGAGAAAAGGAAAGAGGGAGAGAGGGAGGGGGAAATAGGGGAGGGGGAGAAAAGGAAAGAGGGAGAGAGGGAGGGGGAAATAGGGAGGGGGGGGGAGAAAAGGAAAGAGGGAGAGAGGGAGGGGAAAATAGGGAGGGGGAGAAAAGGAAAGAGGGAGAGAGGGAGGGGGAGAAAAGGAAAGAGGGAGAGAGGGAGGGGGAAATAGGGAGGGGCAGAAAAGGAAAGAGGGAGAGAGGGAGGGGGAAATAGGGAGGGGGAGAAAAGGAAAAAGAGGGAGAGAGGGAGGGGGGAATAGGGAGGGGAGAAAAGGAAAGAGGGAGAGAGGGAGGGGGAAATAGGGGGAGGGGGAGAAAAGGAAAGAGGGGAGGGGGAAATAGGGAGAGGGAGAGAGAGAGAGAGAGAGAGAGAAAGAGAGGGGGAGGGGAGAACAGGAAAGAGGGAGAGAGGGAGGGGGAAATAGGGAGGGGGAGAAAAGGAAAGAGGGAGAGAGGGAGGGGGAAATAGGGAGGGGGAGAAAAGGAAAGAGGGAGAGAGGGAGGGGGAAATAGGGAGAGGGAGAGAGAGAGAGAGAGGGGGGGGGGAGAAAATGAAAGAGGGAGAGAGAGAGAGAGAGAGAGAGAGAGAGAGAGAGAGAGAGAAAGAAGAGAAGGGGTGGTGAGTTCTCTCTCAGGACAGTATGTTCATGTTATTTAGATAAGATTTCTCTTCTGTAGAGTAGGAAGTTTATAGGAGTTAACAGTCTATAGGGGGGTTGGGTGGGAGACTGATCGTAAAGTTAACTCAGGGCACATTTTCGCCCCTGCAAGAATAATCCTGTTAATTTTCACTGCTCTTGAATCACACACACGAACACACACACACACACTTTTCCTTGTTGCGTGATGTCATCTTGGAAAAGATCGCTTGAATCTTTCATAAATACAGAACCTAGTGGGGGATAAACTCCTAATTAGCTGCAGAATAACCCCATTGATGAGACAACCTACAGTAATGAACCTACTGTTTGGGACTACCTACAGTATACTATAGAAGGAGTACATTGTGTTAAACATAGCAGAGTTAGTAACAGACTAGAGTGTATACACAGCAACAGCCTATTGGAGTATCTGAGCTCAGAGCTGACTGAGCTCAGCATCTCAGAGAATCTTTCATCCGCCTACATGCTGACACACATACATACTGTCGTGTCTTTGGCTATACCGGATGAAGTGATATGACATGCTATTCTATAAAATAATTTCTCTGTAATTAATACTACCTGATTAAGCTAATCAGGTAAATAATTAACTAGAAAGTCGGCCGCACCACAAAATAATGTTTATAGAGCTGTTATCTTCTGAATAAACTCTTAAAGACCTAGTAGTCTTTTACATCAATAGCAGTCAATATTTAATTGTCACCTTGTTTAGTCTCATCTGAACGTTATAAATACTTGGTTATCTTCACAAACCATGGCTAACAAGTTGAATCAGCAATACAAAATTTGGTTTCATTATTTATTTACTAAATACCTAAATAATCACACAGAATTACATCTACGCAGAATGGATCATACATTGATTACAAATGATGTCATAAAGAAAACTTCCCTGGTGGACAGAGCCGACATGACGCCTGGTTACACAAAGGAAAGGGGGTTGGGTTTGAATGAAAGAGCGGGAAGACTGAGGAACAAAGGGAGAAACTATGTCTCTATCGGGCCGTAGGCAGCTATGCTATCGTAAATACGCATTCTAAATTACCGCCCATTTGAAAAAGGAGAATGCAATACATATTTACTCTGAACTGCGCTTCGGTAGATTGTTCGTAGATGGGAGACCGGGTAGTCCAGCATGGATCTCTGGTCCTCTGAAGAATGTCTCTGGTGGTAAACTTGATACTTTGTAGTATCGTTGTGTGTGTCAGACTGGATACGTCCTCCATCCTTTCCTAGCCCACGTTTACAGTTGCTGCGCTAACGCAACGGCTAGGAGGTATCACTTCTTTAGTGAATAAGAGTTCAAAGTTCATACCAACTTGCCATGCTTTAAGCTCATGCTATATTCTGGCTGGTGAAGTTGAAATTCATCCTTCTGGCGTGTAGGTCGTCACCTTCACATTGAAATTTAATGCTAATTTCGTCAGGTTCTTGCTGAGGTTGGCTTAGTTCTGTAGGTGGTCTTTGTCCTTTCAACGTGGGGACTGCCAGTCCACACGTCCTTGGAACAGGAAGTTACATTTTCGTCAAGGGGCTTATATAGGATTGGGAGAGAGGGCCGTGTCTCATAGTTTACAACCACTGTCTGTTCACATGGGCGGGGCCACTGAGTTGGCAGAGTTTACAACCACTGTCTGTTCACATGGGCGGGGCCACTGAGTTGGCAGAGTTTACAACCACTGTCTGTTCACATGGGCGGGGCCACTGAGTTGGCAGAGTTTACTCTATGACAAACCGTTCTCTCATTAAGAAGCTAAATTACATTTAATATTTCACAAATAGTTTCATATTTAAAGATTTAAATTGCACTACACTTCTATGTGAATCTGATAACTATAATGTGTAGACCTTTCAAGATACAGTTTATGTCATCCTATCATCAGTAATCATGTCTCAGACGTCAACTGAACTGAACTGATTAAGTCCCAAAGCATATTTTCAACTGGGGCGGCAGCGTAGCCTAGTGGTTAGAGCGTTGGACTAGGAACCGGAAGGTTGCAAGTTAACCCCCGAGCTGACAAGGTACAAATCTGTCATTCTGCCCCTGAACAGGCAGTTAACCCACTGTTCCCAGGCCATCATTGAAAATAAGAATGTGTTCTTAACTGACTTGCCTGGTTAAATAAAGGTTAAAAAAAAAAAAAACTGGTTGGATTACTGACATATGGTTCCATTTGCCATCATTTGATGTCACCAGCCTCTCTCTCAATGTTAACTAAGGGATTTTCAATAGTCACATCGTAGAAAGGGAAAGGTATTTATGGTGGTCATAAACCTCCCTCTCAGGCCAACGTCATGACAATACACACACACACACACACACACACACTGATAGGACAGAAGAAAGCACTCAGATCATACATAGTGAACCTCTCTCCCTATCTCTATCCCTCTCTCTCTCTCTCTCTCTGTTGTGTTGTTGGAACGTATGTGTTGTAAGGCATTATTTCAGGGGGTTCAGTGGAATAGAATTAGATTGTTGGTTGTGAAGAGACAGTGGTATTAGTTCTGCTGGGTAGATAGGCATGTTCTGGGCTTCGGGAAACAGAAAGGGAGCTTTAGTTGAGGACTTAGCATCAGTTTGGGCACTCACACAGACACACACACACACGCACAGTCTCACAAGAAAATGTGCTGTGTCTGCGTCAGTGAAGGCAGGTATGTGGGAGCACACACAAACAGTCAGAGTGTAAGGCATGGGCGAGTGAGGAATCATTGAAACAGAGTTCAGATTCAGGAAGAGTTCCAGAGCAGTGGCATCTGAACCCTGGGCTTCTATATCAGCTATCTGAACAGACTTATCCTAAAACAGCCACAGGCACAAACACCTATGCACATACACCTACCCAAATACACCTACACATATACACATACACACATACACCTGAACACATGCACCTACACCTACACACATACACCTACACACATACACACATACACCTAAACACATACACCTACACACATGCACGCACACGCAGGCACACACAGCATTGCGCAGGGAGAAGAGTAATAGAGTTTGCTGCAGTAGAGAGAGATTTGGGAAAGAAGCTGAGAGAGGGGGAGACAGAAAGAGGATGAGAGAGGGAGAGAGCGAGAGAGAGAGAGAGCGAGAGAGAGAGAGGCATTCTCCAAACTGTCTGCTATCCTTTTAGTCATGGTCTGACTGGCTGTGAAGTAGACATTACTGTCAGCTCTTGTTAACAATACCCCAAAAGTCTCCCATAACTCTCAGAAAACTCGAACATAACTCTAACATATTTGATGTCAGCACAAAACATGGAGTTTGTCACTTGTACAGTAGATACATAGAGCTGCTTTGAGATGAGTTGTTTAGACTTATCTCTTGTTGTTCTGCACCCCCCCTCCTCTTTCTCTCTCCTCTCCTCTCCTCTAGAAGGTCTGATGTCTAGACCGTGTGCTCCTTCATGTGTGGTCCAGTTGAACTCTCCTTGACCATTCGATGGACCCCAAACAGACCAGCAGCTACTGTGACCGCACAACTTCACCTTGACTCTTCACCCTTTTACCTTTGAACCCTCACCCCTGACCCATACTCTTGACCTCTAACCCCTCACTCCAAACCCTTAACCTTACTCCACTCCTCTCCTCTCCTCTCCTCTCCACTATGTTATCCCGCATCTCTACAGTCCTCCTAGCTGTGTTGTGTCGGTGTGTGCTAGTGTCTCTGGGGGTGGACCCCCCTCACCCCCGTCGAGAGATCCGGATCGAGGGAGACCTGGTCTTGGGGGGGCTGTTCCCAGTCCATGAAAAGGGGGGAGGGATAGAGGAGTGTGGGAGGGTGAATGAGGACAGAGGGATCCAGAGGTTGGAGGCCATGCTGTTTGCTATTGACAGGATCAACTCTGATCCTACTCTACTGCCTGGAGTCAGTCTGGGAGTTCACATACTGGACACCTGTTCTAGAGATACATACGCACTGGAACAGGTTGGTGAGCACTCACACACATACACACATAAGCATCACATTTCTTCCTGCTTTTTAAGCTTTTGCTGTAGAAAAATTACACAAATGGCATAATAAGCTTGCCCTTTAAATAAATATCAAGGTAAGCCTAATTGTAGCTCGTAGAAAACACTGTCAATATTACATTTACAGTCTTTAAATAAGTGTTTATTGAGTATGTGTGTGTGTGCTTCCCAGGCGCTGGAGTTTGTGCGTGCATCTCTGACCAAGGTGGACGATACAGAGTTTATCTGTCCTGATGGATCCTACGCTCTACAGGAAGACATTCCCCTGGCCATTGCTGGAGTTATAGGAGGATCCTATAGCAGTGTGTCTATACAGGTAACACACACACAGAAACACACTCACACACACACAAACACACACACACAAATACATTCACACAGCTCCAGTGGTATTGTGACAGAGTAAGTTGATTTGCATAATTTAGCATAACATCTCCTCCTCTTCTTCTGTGACTGCACAAAGTAACCTCTCCTCCCCTCTCCCCCTCCTCCCCTCCCCCACTCTCCTCTCCTCTACCCCCTCCTCTTCTCCCCTCCCCCACTCTCCTCCCTTTCCCCCACTCTCCTCTCCTCAACCCCCTCTCCTCTCCTCCCTCTCCTCCCTCTCCTTTCCTCTACCCCCTTCCCTCTCCTCTCCACAGTGCTCCTCTACTCTATCAGACCCAAATCCCTCATCTCTACAACTGTCTCTGTTTTCTCAGTCTCTCTTTTTTTAGTCACTCTCTCTCTCCTTCTCTTCCTCTCCGCCTCTCTCTTTGTATTAAAAGATGTCACTCTCTCACTCTGAGGGGAGAGCCCAGTGTATTCTGACCTCAGTCCACTCTCCTCCTCTCTCTGATAGGCATTGTTATCCCTCATCACTTGTTTTTCACCACATACAATTACTCTTTGTTTTCTCCGGGTTGACAGTCTTTGTTGTTGTTTGGCCTGTGTGCCCACAGGGCAGTCAGTGTGTGTGTGTGTGTGTGTGTGTGTGTAAAATCCTAATCAGGAGAACGTGACCAAAAGAAAAGTGCATATCATATAGAGCCTAGACCCCTTATGTCCATCACTAATGGATGAGTCCGCAGTTTATTGACTGTGTATGAACTTGCACAACTGTGTGTGTGGATTTGCATCTGTGTGTGTCTGTTTCTCATGTCTGTTTGCCTCTCTCTCCCAGGTGGCCAACCTGCTGCGCCTCTTTCAGATCCCTCAGATCAGCTATGCCTCCACTAGCGCCAAGCTCAGCGACAAGACACGCTATGACTACTTTGCCCGCACGGTGCCCCCTGACTTCTACCAGGCCAAAGCCATGGCAGAGATCCTGCGGCTGTTCAACTGGACCTACGTGTCTACGGTGGCATCAGAGGGAGACTACGGAGAGACGGGCATTGAGGCCTTTGAACAGGAAGCCCGTATGAGGAACATCTGCATCGCTACCTCTGAGAAGGTAGGGAGAGATAGAAGTGGAAATAAGGTTATCGGGAGATAATATAGGGAGATTGACAGTGAAGGAGATAAGGTTATCAGGAGATTATATAGGGAGATTGACAGTGAAGGAGATAGGCGCAGACCTATGTTAGAATATAGAAGAGCAAGCATAGAAGAGATGAGGTTGATCAGACAGAAACAACAGGAGAAGGAGATGGGTTTAGGGTTAACCCTACAGCGTGCTACTATGTATTTTAGTCTGCTATTCTATGTACAGATGCAGGTCTTATTTTGAGCCAGTTTGCTACAGCAGGAAAATAATCCTGCAACAACAGGAAATGTAAATTATTATAATTAATGGACAATTTTGTAGGGGTTGATACATTTTTCGTAAGGGAAAATCAAGTCTTAAATTTCAAAGTGGAAATTACAAACTGCAATACAGGTTTAACGTTTCCTGCAGTGGAGGATAGTTCTCCTGCAACAGGGTGATCAAATAAACATCCTACATCTGTAGTAGACCTCTTTCAGATGTGTGTTTACTCCCACTGTGTCCAGTGTAAATAACTGAAGGATGTTCCTTCTCATGTCCAGGTGGGCCGCTCTAACGCTAAGAAGTCCTATGAGGCAGTGATCAGGCAGCTCCTCCAGAAGCCCAACGCCCGCGTGGCTGTCCTCTTCCTGCGCAGCGATGACGCTCGGGAACTCCTCTCTGCCGCCGCACGACTCAACACCACCTTCATCTGGGTGGCCAGTGACGGCTGGGGGGCACAGGAGAGCATTGTCAAGGGCAATGAGGCCACAGCCAACGGGGCCATCACCCTGGAGCTGGCGGCCAATCCCGTGCCGGCATTCAACCGCTACTTCCTGTCTCTGGATCCAATCAACAACCACCGCAACCCCTGGTACCGAGAATTCTGGGAGCAGAAGTTCCAGTGCTCGCTTGGAGGAGGGGGTGGAGGAGTAGGAGCTGGGGCAGGAGCAGTAGGGTCAGGGGGAACTGTGTCTCTCTCTCTCCCTCCCTGTGAGAAGGGTGTGTTGGTGGATGATAGTAACTTTGAGCCAGAGTCTAAGATCATGTTTGTGGTGAATGCGGTATACGCTGTGGCCCACGCCCTCGATAAGATGCAGAGAACACTGTGTTCCAACACCAGCAAGCTCTGTGACAGCATGAAGGCTCTGGATGGACGCAAGCTCTACAGAGACTACCTCCTCAACATCAGCTTCACAGGTCAGTACTGTAGGCTACCTCCTCAACATCAGTTTCACTGGTCAGTACTGTAGGCTACCTCCTCAACATCAGTTTCACAGGTCAGTACTGTAGACTACCTCCTCAACATCAGCTTCACAGGTCAGTACTGTAGGCTACCTCCTCTACATCAGCTTCACAGGTCAGTACTGTAGGCTACCTCCTCAACATCAGCTTCACAGGTCAGTACTGTAGACTACCTCCTCAACATCAGCTTCACAGGTCAGTACTGTAGGCTACCTCCTCAACATCAGCTTCACAGGTCAGTACTGTAGGCTACCTCCTCAACATCAGTTTCACTGGTCAGTACTGTAGACTACCTCCTCAACATCAGCTTCACAGGTCAGTACTGTAGACTACCTCCTCAACATCAGCTTCACAGGTCAGTACTGTAGACTACCTCCTCTACATCAGTTTCACTGGTCAGTACTGTAGACTACCTCCTCTACATCTGTTTCACTGGTCAGTACTGTAGACTACCTCCTCTACATCAGTTTCACTGGTCAGTACTGTAGACTACCTCCTCTCATCTGTTTCACTGGTCAGTACTGAGGCTACCTCCTCTACATCAGTTTCACTGGTCAGTACTGTAGACTACCTCCTCTACATCAGTTTCACTGGTCAGTACTGTAGACTACCTCCTCTACATCAGTTTCACTGGTCAGTACTGTAGACTACCTCCTCTACATCAGTTTCACTGGTCAGTACTGTAGACTACCTCCTCTACATCTGTTTCACTGGTCAGTACTGTAGGCTACCTCCTCTACATCAGTTTCACTGGTCAGTACTGTAGACTACCTCCTCTACATCTGTTTCACTGGTCAGTACTGTAGACTACCTTGTGATCATCAGCTTCACTGGTCAGTACTGTAGACCTGGCAGAATGGGAGGAGAGGGGCAGAGTGAGGGATGGAAGCAGTGGAAAAGAGAGAGGTGAAAGGGAATGCTCAACATTAACTTTACTGTTTGGTCTGTTTGAGGGGAGGGAGAGACATGAAATGGGGAGGAAAGAGGGTTCATTAGAAGAGAGAGAAGGGGAGAGAGATATGCAAGGATTGTTTTGGCAAGCATAGCAACAGGAAACGTATAAGAATAGTTCACCTTAATTGACATGTACTGTAATGCTTGCTGGTTGCCCTCTATTAGATATGTGTAATTGATATGACAGCACAGAGTTCAAGTTAATAGAGACTCCTATAGTAGTAATAATACAATTGTGAGTGCATGCATGCATGCGCGTGTGAGAGTGTGTGCGGTGCGTGTGAGAGTGTTTGTTTGTGTGTGTTCATATAGCAGGAGCGTCTCTGAAGACTGGAGAGAAGGAAAAGGGAAAAATCGGATTGGGTTGAGTGGCAGGTGCGGTACAAAGACATAGGTATAAATACACTGCTGTTGGAGAGACAGACAGACAGACAGGCAGGCAGACAGACAGACAGGTTTTGAGCTGTTTATTCCCCTTCTAACTATGACCAATGGGGGACATCAAAATACCTCAACAAACAGCACTGCCACTACAGCTTTAGAGAGAGAGGAATAGGGAGGTTTTGGCATAGGGAGACTGACAGGTCGACAGAAGTGGGTAGAGGTAAAGAGAAAGGTAGCAGTAGTGAAAGGGAGTGAGCTGGAGAGATAGCGGGAGGGAAAGAGAGATAGGAGATAGAGGGGGAGGCAGGGAGGTAGAGCTGGGTTGCTGGTGGAGTGGGACAGTATGTGTCAGCAGAGGAAGATTCTCTTTGAAATTCCACATCTTCATTTCTCAAGCTGCAAATCAAAGGGCTCAGAGCACGGCTGTCTCAGGGAGAGTGGGAGAGAGAGAGGAAGAGAGGGAGAGGAGAGAGGCTGTCTCAGGGAGAGTGGGAGAGAGAGAGGAAGAGAGGGAGAGGAGAGAGGCTGTCTCAGGGAGAGTGGGGAGAGAGAGGAAGAGAGGGAGAGGAGAGAGGCTGTCTCAGGGAGAGTGGGAGAGAGAGAGGAAGAGAGGGAGAGGAGAGAGGCTGTCTCAGGGAGAGTGGGAGAGAGAGAGGAAGAGAGGGAGAGGAGAGAGGCTGTCTCAGGGAGAGTGGGAGAGAGAGAGGAAGAGAGGGAGAGGAGAGAGGCTGTCTCAGGGAGAGTGGGAGAGAGAGAGGAAGAGAGGGAGAGGAGAGAGGCTGTCTCAGGGAGAGTGGGGAGAGAGAGAGGAAGAGAGGGAGAGGAGAGAGGCTGTCTCAGGGAGAGTGGGAGAGAGAGAGGAAGAGAGGGAGAGGAGAGAGGCTGTCTCAGGGAGAGTGGGAGAGAGAGAGGAAGAGAGGGAGAGGAGAGAGGCTGTCTCAGGGAGAGTGGGAGAGAGAGAGGAAGAGAGGGAGAGGAGAGAGGCTGTCTCAGGGAGAGTGGGAGAGAGAGAGGAAGAGAGGGAGAGGAGAGAGGCTGTCTCAGGGAGAGTGGGAGAGAGAGAGGAAGAGAGGGAGAGGAGAGAGGCTGTCTCAGGGAGAGTGGGGGAGAGAGAGGAAGAGAGGGAGAGGAGAGAGGCTGTCTCAGGGAGAGTGGGAGAGAGAGAGGAAGAGAGGGAGAGGAGAGAGGCTGTCTCAGGGAGAGTGGGAGAGAGAGAGGAAGAGAGGGAGAGGAGAGAGGCTGTCTCAGGGGGAGAGGGGAGAGAGAGAGGGAGAGAGAGGAAGAGAGGGAGAGGAGAGAGGCTGTCTCAGGGAGAGGGGAGAGCGAGAGGAAGAGAGGGAGAGAGAGAGGAAGAGAGGCTGTCTCAGGGAGAGTGGGAGAGAGAGAGGAAGAGAGGGAGAGGAGAGAGGCTGTCTCAGGGAGAGTGGGAGAGAGAGAGGAAGAGAGGGAGAGGAGAGAGGCTGTCTCAGGGAGAGTGGGAGAGAGAGAGGGGAGAGAGAGGAAGAGAGGGAGAGGAGAGAGGCTGTCTCAGGGAGAGTGAGAGAGAGAGAGAGGAAGAGAGGGAGAGGAGAGAGGCTGTCTCAGGGAGAGGGGAGAGCGAGAGGAAGAGAGGGAGAGAGAGAGGAAGAGAGGCTGTCTCAGGGAGAGTGGGAGAGAGAGAGGAAGAGAGGGAGAGAGAGAGGAAGAGAGGGAGAGGAGAGAGGCTGTCTCAGGGAGAGTGGGGAGAGAGAGGAAGAGAGAGAGGAAGTCTCAGGGAGAGTGGGAGAGAGAGAGGAAGAGAGGGAGAGGAGAGAGGCTGTCTCAGGGAGAGTGGGGAGAGAGAGAGGAAGAGCGGGAGAGAGAGAGGAAGAGAGGGAGAGGAGAGAGGCTGTCTCAGGGAGAGTGGGAGAGAGAGAGGAAGAGAGGGAGAGAGAGAGGAAGTCTCAGGGAGAGTGGGAGAGGAGAGAGGCTGCCTCAGGGAGAGGGGGAGAGAGAGAGGAAGAGAGGGAGAGAGAGAGGCTGCCGCAGCCACAGCCTCCAGTGAGCAGGAGTGGAGGTGGGAAGAATAAGTCTGAAGATAGAGGGCTGGAGAGAAAGTGAGAGAGATGGGGGAGTCGCTCTGATCTGTCACTCTGATCTACTAGCATCCCCATAGTCAATCTCCCCTCTCCTTCCCTCTCTCACCCTACCTCCCAATCTTTGCTCTCACCCTCCCCTATCTCACCCTCCTTCCCTCATCCATCCCTCCCTCCCCTTTTACTGCAACAGACATGTCACAGTTAGGAATAGATAGACGTGGTACAGTGGTGATCAAAGTCAGGAGGATGAGGCTGAACAGACTGATGATGATCATTTTGTGTGCTTTAGTTTGCATGTGTGTGATGTGTATCATTTAGCGCAGTCTCAATGTTCTTCTAGGCCAGAGCACTCTCTGTAGCTATGCTGTTGCTATGGTAATTAAGCTGACACTATGGCCGATAGTCGAAGTAGTACTGTAGATGTGAGCTCTCTCAAAGCCAACCGCTAAACACCAGCATTGGGGTTACAAAAAAGTAATATATTTCCCATTACTTTTTCAACAAGAACAAATTACTTTACATATTACTCCATGGGAAAAGTAATTTTTTGCACTACTCGTTATATTACTTTTGCACTACACACCAAAACATTGCGTGTCCTCACTCAATGTCAACAATGTAAATGTTATGTAGGCCTATACACCAATACAAGTAGCCTAATAATGACAGATTCTACCGTGGATAAGGGCAGCATTTCCTCTACTATATACATACCAATTGTAACGGTTCTCTTTTGGTGAAGGAGAGTCGGACCAAAATGCGGCGTGTAGATTGCGATCCATGTTTAATCAACAAACGTAAAACACGAATCAATACAAAAAAACTACAAAAAACAACAAATGTGGAAACGTAACGAAAACCGAAACAGCCCTATCTGGTGAAAACACAGAGACAGGAACAATCACCCACAAACACACAGTGAAACCCAGGCTACCTAAATATGGTTCCCAATCAGAGACAATGACTAACACCTGCCTCTGATTGAGAACCATATCAGGCCAGACATAGAAATAGACAAACTAGACATGAAACATAGAATGCCCACTCAGCTCACACCCTGACCAACCAAAACATAGAAATATACAAAGTAAACTATGGTCAGGGTGTGACAGTACCCCCCCAAGGTGCGGACTCTGGCCGCAAAACCTGAACCTATAGGGGAGGGTCTGGGTGGGCATCTGTCCGCGGTGGCGGCTCTGGTGCTGGACGTGGCCCCCACTTCACCGTAGTCTTCCTCCACCTTGTCCGCTTCCGTGACCTCCTAGCCACGGCAACCCTACTTAATAACACGGGACAGAGGGGCAGCTCGGGACAGAGGGGCAGCTCGGGACAGAGGGACAGCTCGGGACAAAGGGGTCTTCAGACTCCGACAGCACAGGAGAGGAGGAAGGCTCTGGCAGATCCTGGCTGACTGGCGGATCTGGAAGTGTCTGGCGGATCTGGAAGAGTCTGGCAGACTGGCGGATCTGGAAGAGTCTGGCAGACTGGCGGATCTGGAAGAGTCTGGCAGACTGGCGGATCTGGAAGAGTCTGGCAGACTGGCGGATCTGGAAGAGTCTGGCAGACTGGCGGATCAAGGGTGCACACCTACAGTCATCTTCAGCAGCAGTGGTCAGGTCTCGGGTTGTTTTGCAAAAAGTTTTGTAATGGCGTGTTGCCTTTGCAGGGTGATTCAAGAGATGGGAAGTCTTGTTTCTAGCAGCGGAGAGGTGTTTCGCGTCTGGGCAAAGTTGACATTTTACATTTATATTCTTGTCATTTTGTCCTACCAAATCAAAAGTAATGGGAGTACTTCCATGCTGAAAAAGTCAATGTTTTTAAATATTGCGCCAACAGAGAGGGAATAATAATCACAAATGTTTATTTGGATCTAGAAGTATAATAGGAGAGGAATGATAACAGAAGTATCAACCTATGTCTTTCGTAAAAAACTGCAATATTATTACTCAGATTGGAACAGTATCGCTTTTCTATTACTCAGTACTGCAAAAAGTCACATTATTACTCTACAGCGTTACTTTGTAACCCCCAACACTGCTAAACACACACACACACACACACAAATACACACTCAGAGCTTTGGAAAAAGCCACAGCTTCAGAATTGTATTTTTTGCCGTCATGAAATCGCAGACACCCACCACCCACACACTTTTCAAAGACATCATTCAACTCCCACCTACCGTCCCCCATCTGTAGTAAACAAATCAGTCAACAAACACACACACACACACACACACACATACACACACACACACACACAGACAGACAGACAGACAGACAGACAGACAGACAGACAGACAGACAGACAGACAGACAGACAGACAGACAGACAGACAGACAGACAGACAGACAGACAGACAGACAGACAGACAGACAGACACACACACACACACGCAGACAGACACATACGCAGACAGACAGACCCACACATGCAACCTCCTGTTCAGATAGTTGTCATATTCCCTGTCCTCTGCTCTTTTGTTGTGTGTGTGTGTGTGTGTGTGTGTGTGTGTGTTAGCAGAGCGAGGAGAGGCGTTGTGCCTTCAGGGCCGTATTGAGCTAAGAGCTTACTGTAACGGTTACATGCCAGAGAACAACCTTCACTTTCTCTTTCCCTCCCCCACCCCTTTTCACACTTGGAAACAGTGCTTCACACTCATAAACACTTCACAAGCTTCTTGCCTGGGTGCCATCATCCCTTCCCTCCCTTCACTTCCATCCCTCCCTTCCAACAGATTAGCATTTATTGGGAAGACTCATGTACTGAGTGCAGCTCTGCAGAGTGGTCACTAGCTGGCACAGCCACAAAGTCATTAAACCTAACCCTAACCATAGCTTTAACCACACTTCTGACCCGTAATGCCTAATCCGATCCTTAAATTAAGACCAAAAAGCTACATTTTGTTTTCAGGATTTTCTTTGCCGGAAATCACTCAGGTCTGCCTACAGGACAAGACTCATCCCAATACACATCAACCTGCTCCCTTTCATCCATCCCTTTTCCCTTTCTTTAGCTCATCCTTTTATCTCACTCTTCTCTTCTCTCTTCCCTACCTCTTCTTTTTTATAGTTTTTTCTTTAAAACCTCTTCTCTGTTGTGCTCTCACTTGTTCTTCTCTTTCTATCTCTTCTTTGTGTCTATCATTTGGTTCCTCCCTTCTCTTGTCACCCCCTCCTGTCTCCTCTCTTATCTTGTCTATCACTCCTCTCCTATCTTCTTTCCTTTCTCTCTCTTCTATCTCTTCTTTTCCATCTGCTGTCCAGTGTGACTCTCAGTCTCTGGAGAGAAAGACCACAGAGAGAACAGATATAGCCCATTGTGATGTTTTTCATGTGTCTCTCTCTCTGGGACACACATGTAAGAGGTCATCACTCCAAACACGCATGATTGGACTGAACATTCCCCACGCCTAACAAACATCAGACACAAACACAAACACATGTACACACACATGCACAAGTCTTGCCTAATGCACATTACACACATCACTTTACATTGCAGCTCTGAAGATGTTAGGGAGGGTGGGAGAGAAAGATGATGGAAAAGTAGGAGGAACAGAAATAGCGAGCATGAGGGGAAGCATGAAGAGACTGCCTCTGGGATCTCACAATATTTTACTCACCACCGCATTTACTGCAAGGAGAGGAGAGCACAGGAAAGGAGAACAGAGGAGAGGAGAGAGCAAGAGAGGAGAGCACAGGACAGGAGAGCACAGGAGAGGAGAGCACAGGAAAGGAGAACAGAGGAGAGGAGAGAGCAAGAGAGGAGAGCACAGGACAGGAGAGCACAGGAAAGGAGATCACAGGAGAGGAGAGCAGAGGAGAGTGCAGGAGAGGAGAGCAGAGGAGATGAAAGGAAAGGAGATAAAAGGCTGAGAGAGCACAGAAGAGAATAGGAGATGAGAGGCTGAGATTATCCTAGCATATGTTGCACAACGCTTATACAGTCTAAATGTTACCTGTCCCCTAGTGTGTGGTATCAACAGCCAGACAGGTGGACTCTCTCTCTCTCTCTCTCTCTCTCTCTCTCTCTCTCTCTCTCTCACCCCCTCTCTCTCTCTTTCTGCAGTATCACATTATGTATTCCCTCTCTTCCCCCCATCATTGGATTAAAGGGGATTGGTTCACCCCCTCCCAGTAATACCCAGCATCCCCTGCGGCCAGCGTGTTAGCCCTACATGATCGAGAGTGTAATTCATTTCTGAACTACTGAATGAAAGCCCTGCTTCCCCTTACTTTTAATTCATCCAGAATAATAAAGACTCTCTCATTTACAAGTCAAGTTTTGAATGTTTTTAAATTTGAATTTGGCCTCAGAATTATTTTTCTTGATCTGTATATTTCTCTTCTAACTGTCCTATGTATTGCTGCTCTATAGTCTTAGTAGCTGTAGTTTAGTTCCAGCTGTTTGAGTGCTGCTGCATGAGAGAGAGAGGGAGAGAGAGAGAAAGAGAGAGAGAGACAGAGAGATGGAGACAGAGACAGAGAGACAGAGAGTAAACAATAGACGGATGGTGTGGACAGATTTGCTCTGCATATGAATGCAGTGTAGTGCAGTGCTTTACTGTCTAACGTAAAGCTGCAGACTTCAGCCTTTTTCCAACATCAGAGAGGACTACGGCGGGAGTTCTTCATTCCGCTAGAGCTCTCAGCAAAGCAGATACTGCTGGGGAGACCTAGGGAGAGTCCCGCTAACCTCGGAGCCTGAACTGGACAGTCTCCCAGAGCTCTTAAACTAGAACAAGCTGAGGGGAGAAATATGCATTTACTCGTTATAGGAAGTTGCAGGACGAACAGTATACGGGTTTGTTAGGAGTGTGTGTGCCTAGGTGTGTTTATGTTTGCGTGCATACGTGTGTATGTTCAGCAGTTGGCATTGACATGTGAGTGTGAGTGAACGTTGAACACAGGCTTCCATTCCCACAAGGCACCAAACCTGAATGAACCAGATCCCACGGCCATAGAAACCAAATACCTCTACTTGCGGGGGTGGGGATCTGATAGCAACCAAATCCATTCTCTTCATGGTTGTTGTTTTTCTACAACCTTGTCTTTGTCAGATCTACACAGTCATCAACATCTCCTCCAGTAGCCTTGGAGTGGCTATAACTTGCAGTGTTAAGTTAGTACTGATTGCCAGCAAGGTCTCATTTCTCTGCAGGGAATAGAAGAGGTACTGGTGTTGGATCAGAGACATATGAGTGCCCTCTGGGGACAGACAGCAGACTAATCCTGAATTCTCAAACACCTCCTTACCCAGGCCCAAACCACGAATGTAGATCTGAGTGAGGGACTATAGGAGTAGGGTGTAGGGACAAGGGCTTGATTTGGAATTCAGCACACCAGTTCTAACACATAATCATAATGTGGCCAATTAACCTTTTACACAAAGCTGTTATGCTAATAGGGTGCAGTTATGATAATGAGGGAGGTGTGTGTGTGTGTCTGTGTGTCTAACCGTATTGCTTTATTATATAGAGAGATTAGCTGCATTTTGCAGTATTAAGAATGTTCAGCTATTCTCAGTCTTAAGATCTTATCAGCTTTTCCTTATTGAAATCATTGAACTTTTATTTCAGAAAGAAGCCTAAGCATTGCCAATATCCTCTGTGAGTGACAGAAAGAGAGGGAGGGATGTATTGAGGATGGAGAGAGAGAGAAAGAGCAGGATAGAGAAGAGGGGGAGAGAGAGACTCAGGTTGTCTTTGTGATTTATGGATTTCATAAGCCCTAAAACCTCTCTGGTCTGACACTCCATTCTTCTCTCATCTCATTGAGTCTTCACAGCTATCACAGCTTTAGTCCTAGTCAGCAGACACACACACACACACACACACACACACACATGCACGCGAGCACGTACGCACGCACGCAAAAGGGGAAAGGTATTTATGGGGGTCATAAACCTCCCTCTCAGGCCAACGTCATGACAATACATGCACACACACACACACACACACACACACACACACACACACACACACACACACACACTAACAAAAACAGGTATGCTCACACACATACACAGACTAACAAACGCAGTTATGTTCGCACACACACAAACACACACACACAACGATGTCAGCTTTAGCCCTGTCATGACTGTCCTGATCAGGTCAGGTTACAGGAGACCACAACCCTACAGATTATCTCTCAACCCCAACAGAGGAGGAGAGATCTAGGGGTCTGAAGATGTGGGTGTTTTATGACCCCTCACGCCCTGGTAAATCTCAGGCCACAGACAAATTCCTTTGTCCTGTTATAATGGAGAACCAGCCTCAGAACATTAAACTATGAAATAAAGGGACTTTGGAACAATGGTTTTC
This sequence comes from Oncorhynchus tshawytscha, assembly GCF_018296145.1. Classification (NCBI taxonomy): domain Eukaryota; kingdom Metazoa; phylum Chordata; class Actinopteri; order Salmoniformes; family Salmonidae; genus Oncorhynchus; species Oncorhynchus tshawytscha. Next base: position 32,401,367 of record NC_056434.1, on the reverse strand, counting down.
GTCAGCCACAATGGTGGTCATGACGATAGATGGAATATGAAAATATATGTCATTTTAGTTTTGTTATTAAAGATTAATATATGACGTTATTACGAAAACATTGTAACGTGAAGAGCTTTCCTAGTATATGTTTGATGTTTATACATTGTACGTTGTGTGGAAAGTGTCCAAATCACAGGGAATGTTTTGGTAAAGATGAAATATTAACTTAGTTGTCTAAAATTGGATTTGAGAGAAACCTAGATCTTGCTCTTAACTAGGTACGCCCAGAGAATTGCCCTAAAGGCGGTTACGCCCACTTCTGACACGAGGGTATAAAACCTGTGAGTAAAGAATTTACAGAAAAGACTACATAACCCAAGCTGCAGCTAAGGTCTAAAAAGTCAACGAACCCAGAATGCAACACAAGTTTGAAGACAAAGAAATCTTTTTCTACCCAAGCTACGGATGAGTAGCTTTGTCTAAGTGGGTGTATTCAAGCCGGACCCCCTAGCATCCAATCCCAGCGAATCGTGGTATCTAAAAGGTTTCATTCCTATGCTGTGAGCTCTGAGCTACAGAGCTGTCTGTCCTCAGAAGACCCCTTCCAGAGCAAGGGTGAGGGAACAGACTCCTAAGCCAAAAGGACACTGACATCGTGAGGACAACCAGAAAGGTGCGCCGGAGAAGTGCGTCATCGAGCAGCCTGAACGGTCCCCTGAATGTTCTCCTCGGAGATCTTCCTCACGTAATTACATCATTATATTCTGACCCATAAGAGCGGCAGTTTGGGGCAAGGCTAGGGTTAGAATAGCTGACAAATTCACCCAAATGTATATTTCTCTCGTGTACTTTATTTTTCTCTCTCTCTTTGAAATCCCCATTTTGGGTAACACGCACCATAGTGTGTTGGCCCGTTATACTAAGTTCTAATCAATAGCCTATAATGTGTTTTGTCTATGTGTATCTTTTATCATCATTGTAGCTTTTTAGTAAATAAATATTCAACTAAGATTGGTGTGGTACGAACTCATTGGTGAGACCCTTGTCCGTGCAGATTCACGGACTATACGATGTTCAGAACGAGATTGTAGAGGTAACTGGTTCATTAGCGGCTGTTGTAAAATCGATATTCTGATATTCTTTGAGTTAATTTGGGAAATAGAAACTCATTAAAAACTAGTTTTCCCATGGTGCCCCAGGTTAATGAGTTAATAATTGCTTGATTCAGATAATCACGCAATTAGAAACTTTTAATCATTCGATGAACAACAGTCGTCACATTAACTAATACAACGTCACGACAGTCCCAATCTGCCACCATGCTCAGAACCATGTGCTATAAACCAGTTAGAATAGGACCCAATGGAGCACACACACACACACACACACACACACACACACACACACCTGGTCCCATGGGTCTCCTCTAGAACACACACACCTGGTCCCATGGGTCTCCTCTCCTCTAGAATACCAAGTGTTCCGTAGATGGTTGTCCTTATATGACCTGATCCTGAGGTGCATATAAAGCACATGTCAAGCACATCCCAGTGTCATGGGGAAACAGGCCTCACTAAGACACACTGAGCATTTACAGCCCCTCAGTAAACACACTCTGACTTTATCTTGGTCATGGAAACATTGTCACAGTTCTGTATAGGCCTACCTCATAGGGGTAAACATCAGTCAGTCACCCTCATGCGTTTCCTCTTGCAGTGGAGTTTCGGTAAACCACACTCACACAATTAGTAATTTTGTCCAGGCTTTAGCTCGACTGGCTTTGTGGTACAGAGGTAACAGGTTCAATCCCAGTCAGTAACATTAGTGTTGTGACACTCTCATAAAGCGGTGTGTGTTCTGAGCTTCTTCTTTCTGCAGTTGTGTTGTTGAGTACAGGATATTGTCCTCAGTGAGATGCTGTAACACAGGTCTTAAAGCTCCAGAAACACTTGCTACATTTTCACTTTGTCACATCGACTGGCTCTGTACGTGGTGTATGTCTTGGAATTCAATACACCCCTCTGTGTGACACTGCTTTGTTCATATTGACTTTGAAATTGAAATCCTGACACTAGTTCCATTCTGTTTCTTATCTTCTCTCCTCATCTCTCTTCTCTAATGCCCTACCATTCTCTTTCTCTCCCCTGCTCCTCTCCCCTCTCCTCATCCTTCTCATTCTGTCTCCCCCCTCCTTCTCTCTCTTAGCTCCCTTCTCTCCTCCCGGTATTGAGACCGTGGTGAAGTTTGATGCCTATGGCGACGGAATGGGACGCTACAACATCTTCAGTTACCAGCACAACGCTGATCGCTACGGATACGTGCCCATCGGTGAGTGGGCGGAGACTCTGAGCCTGAGCAGTGACCTGATTCGCTGGCCAAGGGAGATGGTGCCCCCCTCCCAGTGCAGCGACCCGTGTGCCCGCAACGAGATGAAAAAGATGCAGGCTGGTGAGGAACACACACACACACAAACACACATAGGGCTTAAGCAGATCTAGTGACATCACTTAGCAGAAGTGTCAGTGTAATTTGTCTTGGAAGAATGAAATGATTGGAGCAGCTGGCTCTCATGTAAACATCCTAGTTTCCTTTTCTTACATAAAAGCTGCCTACAGTAATATATTTGTTTTATACCTGTATCTTGTAGGAGAGTACTGTTGTTGGATCTGTACGGCGTGTGAGGCTCATGAATACCTAGCTGATGAGTTCACCTGTTCGCCCTGCGCCCCTGGCCAGTGGCCCAGTGAAGATCTCACTTCCTGTTACGACCTGCCTGAGGACTACATCATGTGGGAGGACGCCTGGGCTATCGGACCAATCAGCATCGCTGTTGTTGGGTGAGAAGTTAGAGGAGAGGAAGAGGGATCAGTCTCATCAGTTGGGACAGGCCTAAAGTGTAGGCTTTTGTTCAGGCCCAGCACTAACACTAGACACTTTTCCCAAAGGGGATTCAACAAAGTAAACTGAAACTGATCTACTCACCATCTGCAGGTTCCTGTGTACATCTCTGGTGTTCTGGGTGTTTGTGAGACACAACAGCACGCCCCTGGTGAAGGCGTCAGGCAGAGAGTTGTGTTACATTCTCCTGCTGGGTGTCTTCATGTCCTACTCCCTCACCTTCCTCTTCCTGGCCAAGCCCTCGCCTGCTATCTGCGCCATGCGACGCCTCGGCCTCAGCACCTCATTTGCTGTCTGCTACTCTGCCCTGCTCACCAAGACCAATCGGATCGCCCGGATCTTCAGTGGGGTGAAGGATGGGGGCGGGACCACGAAGCCGCGCTTCATAAGCCCCACGTCCCAGGTCAGAGGTCATCCTAGCTGTCAGAAGATGGGGAGGGAAGAGGGGGGGAAGAGATGGAGGGAGAGATAGAGGAACAGAGGTAGGGAGAGATGGAAGGAGGAGGGAGATGGGAGATGGAGGCAGATTACAGATAGATAACTTAGATGATGGTGTTGCTCTTCTCTCTCTCTCTCTCTCTCTCTCTCTCTCTCTCTCTCTCTCTCTCTCTCCCCCTCCCCCCCAGGTGTTTATCTGTCTCAGCCTGATATCGGTCCAGTTAGTGATGGTGTCTGTGTGGTTGCTGCTGGAGGTTCCTGGTACCAGGAGGTTTACGTTACCGGAGCGACGGCAGACAGTGATCCTGAAGTGTAACGTCCGTGACTCCAGCATGCTGCTGTCGCTAGGATACGACGTGCTCCTGGTCATCCTGTGTACTGTGTAGGTGGTGCAGAGGTGCTGCGTGTGATTGTGCGTGTGGACATCAGAAGGTTTATCATTCTTATTGCGTAAGCCTTCAAGGTTTGTTTATTCTTTCATTCTATTTGTCTCCTTTATCTGATCCTAGGTACGCCTTCAAGACCAGGAAGTGTCCAGAGAACTTCAACGAGGCTAAGTTCATAGGTTTCACCATGTACACAACCTGTATCATCTGGCTGGCCTTCCTGCCCATATTCTACGTCACATCCAGTGACTACAGGGTGAGAGTAAGGTTCACACATACACACACACACGCACACACACACACACACACACACACGTGCATAAACACACTTACTGTATTACACAACCTTTATATTCATCATTAACAAACATAAGGACAAACATTTGAATAAGACACACTGCTGTCTTCCACTGTCGCTGGCTGCAGGATATCTGTCCTGACATGTCATGCTAACTGTTTTATGTGCACCCTTATAATGTTAATCCAAGAGGCTGCCAGGTACTGACACACTGTCGACAAGCAGAGCAAGAGGAGGGTATGTGTTTACCTGATCCTTACAAATCACACACACAGCCTTAGGCTGTGGAAAGAATTGCTTTGGCCTTGGTAATCTGACTTGTGAGGTAGAGAGAGACACACTAACACCACGGCCTTGCCTGTGAGATGGTGTGTGTGTGTGTGTGTGTGTGTGCACTTATACAGGAAGTGGGTACACACACATTTGTTCTTGCTTTTCTGTCTGTTCATACATACATCCATAAAAAGCATGCACTCTTCCTTCCTCTGGTCCTCTGTTCAAGTGTAGTTACCATGTTCTCTGTCTCCCTCTGGTCCTCTGTTCCAGTGGAGTTACCATGTTCTCTGTCTCCCTCTGGTCCTCTGTTCCAGTGTAGTTACCATGTTCTCTGTCTTCCTCTGGTCCTCTGTTCCAGTGGAGTTACCATGTTCTCTGTCTCCCTCTGGTCCTCTGTTCCAGTGTAGTTACCATGTTCTCTGTCTCCCTCTGGTCCTCTGCTCCAGTGGAGTTACCATGTTCTCTGTCTCCCTCTGGTCCTCTGTTCCAGTGTAGTTACCATGTTCTCTGTCTCCCTCTGGTCCTCTGTTCCAGTGGAGTTACCATGTTCTCTGTCTCCCTCTGGTCCTCTGTTCCAGTGGAGTTACCATGTTCTCTGTCTCCCTCTGGTCCTCTGTTCCAGTGTAGTTACCATGTTCTCTGTCTCCCTCTGGTCCTCTGTTCCAGTGTAGTTACCATGTTCTCTGTCTCCCTCTGGTCCTCTGTTGCAGTGTAGTTACCATGTTCTCTGTCTCCCTCTGGTCCTCTGTTCCAGTGTAGTTACCATGTTCTCTGTCTCCCTCTGGTCCTCTGTTCCAGTGGAGTTACCATGTTCTCTGTCTCCCTCTGGTCCTCTGTTCCAGTGTAGTTACCATGTTCTCTGTCTCCCTCTGGTCCTCTGTTCCAGTATAGTTACCATGTTCTCTGTCTTCCTCTGGTCCTCTGTTCCAGTGTAGTTACCATGTTCTCTGTCTCCCTCTGGTCCTCTGTTCCAGTGGAGTTACCATGTTCTCTGTCTCCCTCTGGTCCTCTGTTCCAGTGGAGTTACCATGTTCTCTGTCTCCCTCTGGTCCTCTGTTCCAGTGGAGTTACCATGTTCTCTGTCTCCCTCTGGTCCTCTGTTGCAGTGTAGTTACCATGTTCTCTGTCTCCCTCTGGTCCTCTGTTCCAGTATAGTTACCATGTTCTCTGTCTTCCTCTGGTCCTCTGTTCCAGTATAGTTAACATGTTCTCTGTCTTCCTCTGGTCCTCTGTTCCAGTGGAGTTACCATGTTCTCTGTCTTCCTCTGGTCCTCTGTTCCAGTGTAGTTACCATGTTCTCTGTCTCCCTCTACAGGTCCAGACCACCACCATGTGTATCTCTGTCAGTCTCAGTGGCTTTGTGGTGCTGGGCTGTATGTTCGCTCCCAAGGTCCACATCATCATGTTCCAACCACAGAAGAACGTCACCAGTCTCCGCCTCAATATCAACCGCTTCAGTGTCAGTGGTCCTGCCACCACATACGCTTCACACGGTATGGTTAAGTTACAGTCAGAGACACTGACCACTGAGCATGGTTCGTCATGTAACCAAGTTGGAATTTAACTAAATGTCCCATTTTTATTAATCTCTCTTTCTCTTTCTCTCTCTCTCTCTCTCTCTCTCTCTCTCTCTCTCTCTCTCTCTCTCTCTCTCTCTCTCTCTCTCTCTCTCTCTCTCTCCTCCCTCCCTCTCCCTCCCCTCCCTCTCCCCCTCCCTCTCCAGCATCAGTGAGTGCCCAGTACGTACCGACAGTGTGTAATGGGAGAGAGATCGTCGACTCCACCACTTCCTCTCTGTGACCACACACACTCACCTCTCTAACCCTGCCCCCCAGAGACTGTTAGCCAATAGGCACACATTGTGCCCCCCTGCCCTCTCCTCCCACGACGTGGACTAGCACAGTTCTGTTTCACGGCTGTAGAAAGGGTTTAATACTACTTGTTTTCTAGTGCTGTACATATAATGGAATCAAAATTGTTGTAGAGGAACAAAAGAACCAAAACAACTTTGTAGGAGGATTTTTTGAGCCTTTGTTTTGAAAAGCTTTGTTAAGACGTGTGTACATATGTAACTGTGCACTGGGTTGTGATAGGAGTGTGTATGTGTGCTAAGATTGTGTTAGGAGTGTATGTATGTGTGTGTTAGGGTTGTGATAAGAGTGTGTGTGTGTGTGTGTTAGGGTTGTGATAGGAGTGTGTGTATGTGTGTGTGTTAGGGTTGTGATAGGAGTGTGTGTATGTGTTAGGGCTGTGATAGGAGTATGTGTGTCTGTGTGTGTGTATGTGTGTTAGGGTTTTGATAGGAGTGTGTGTGTGAGTTAGGTTTCTGATAGGAGTATGTGTGTGTTAGAGTTGTGATAGTAGTGTGTGTGTGTGTTAGGATTGTGATAGTGTGTGTGTGTGTGTGTGTGTGTGTGTGTGTGTGTGTGTGTGTGTGTGTGTGTGTGTGTGTGTGTGTGTGTGTGTGTGTGTGTGTGTGTGTGTGTGTGTGTGTGTGTGTGTGTGTGTGTGTGTGTGTGTTGGGATTGTGATAGGAGGATGTGTGTGTGTTAGGTTTGTGATAGGAGTGTGTGTTAGGATTGTGATAGGAGTGTTAGTATGTATTAGGGGTGTCTGAGACAGATGTTCTGTAGGGGTAGTGGCTGAGACAGCCTCACCTGCAATAGCCCGCAGACTTTGTACTATTTTTTGTAGGTCTCATTGTAATAACCCAGTCAGTATGCATTTTTATTCATTTGTATGTTGTATGTTGTATCTGTATATTTGTATATTACTGATGGTTGGAACAGCACAATGTTGACAGTATTATGTAACTCCAGTAGGATTCCCACTACTGTGGACTGACAGTGGATGAAGCTCCCTGAGTTGGGCTGATGAGCCCATAGGAATAGAATGGCTGGAACGGACATAGTATCCACATTTCATACAGTTTGTTGAATCACACATTTGCTCTCATTGTAGCATATTAGCCAAGTGGTTAGAGGGTTGGGCCAGTAACTGAAAGGTCGCTGGTTCAACATCTTCAGTTACCAGCACAACGCTGATCGCAACAGATACGTGCCCATTGGTGAGTGGCCGGAGACTCTGAGCCTGAGCAGTGACCTGATTCGCTGGCCAAGGGAGGTGGTGCCCCCATCCCAGTGCAGCGACCAGTGTGCCCGCAACGAGATGAAGAAGATAAAGGCTGGTTAGGAACACACACACACAGGGCTTTAAGCAGATCTAGTGACAGCACTAGTAGAAGCTCTGTTCGAGTCCCCGAGCCGATAAGGCGAATAATCTGTCGATGTGCCCTTGAACAAGGCTCTTAACCCTAATGGCTCCTGTAAGTCGCTCTGGATAAGACTGTCTACTAAAATGTAAATGTTAAAAATATAGCAGTATAGAATATTTATTGAACTTTCCAAATGATGCACCCAATATGGCAGCCAGTCCAGTCATTGTATTGAACCTGAATGTCCTTTCTACGCATCCTAATTCTATGGAACAGCCACTGTATATTAGGGTCCAATTACCTTGGTGGCCATAGTAACAGACGTGTGTACAACAACGCAACAACATTTCTCCTTAACCAGCATTTTTGGCATAAACTTTAGCAACGATGTGACAACACAAGGTAGTTCATTACAAGTGACTGTTCAAAGTCTTAACTGCCATTATTGTCAATATTAAAGAAACATTACAGATGCTATGTCACTTAAAGAAACATTACAGATGCTATGTCACTTAAAGAAACATTACAGATGCTATGTCACTTAAAGAAACATTACAGATGCTATGTCACTTAAAGAAACATTCACTTAAAGAAACATTACAGATGCTATGTCACTTAAAGAAACATTACAGATGCTATGTCACTTAAAGAAACACTGCAGATGTGATGTCACTTAAAGAAACATTACAGATGCTATGTCACTTAAAGAAACATTACAGATGCTATGTCACTTAAAGAAACATTGCAGATGCTATGCCACTTAAAGAAACACTGCAGATGCTATGTCACTTAAAGAAACACTGCAGATGCTATGCTACTTAAAGAAACACTGCAGATGCTATGCCACTTAAAGAAACACTGCAGATGCTATTCCACTTAAAGAAACACTGCAGATGCTATGCCACTTAAAGAAACATTGCAGATGCTATGCCACTTAAAGAAACACTGCAGATGCTATGTCACTTAAAGAAACACTGCAGATGCTATGCCACTTAAAGAAACACTGCAGATGCTATGCCACTTAAAGAAACACTGCAGATGCTATGCCACTTAAAGAAACACTGCAGATGCTATGTCACTTAAAGAAACATTGCAGATGCTATGCCACTTAAAGAAACACTGCAGATGCTATGCCACTTAAAGAAACACTACAGATGCTATGCCACTTAAAGAAACACTGCAGATGCTATGCTACATAAAGAAACACTGCAGATGCTATGCCACTTAAATAGACATTGCAGATGCTATGTCACTTAAAGAAACATTGCAGATGCTATGTCACTTAAAGAAACATTACAGATGCTATGTCACTTAAAGAAACATTACAGATGCTATGTCACTTAAAGAAACATTGCAGATGCTATGTCACTTAAAGAAACATTGCAGATGCTATGTCACTTAAAGAAACATTACAGATGCTATGTCACTTAAAGAAACATTGCAGATGCTATGTCACTTAAAGAAACATTACAGATGCTATGCCACTTAAAGAAACATTGCAGATGCTATGTCACTTAAAGAAACATTACAGATGCTATGCCACTTAAAGAAACATTACAGATGCTATGCCACAACCCTAAACTCACTCACTGATGTTTCGTTTAGCATTCAGAAACTTTAATTGAAATCGTTCCACAAGCACTGTTTGTAGAAATGAGTTTACGCCGAACAAGTGTAGTTGAACACGTCTTCCCTGCATCCTTTAAACCAATGAGTAGTGAGCCCTCCCTTGTCGAAGTGTTCTATAGTCATGTGATGATGTTCTATTAAAGGCTATCTGTCTTAAAGGGAAATTCCACCCCAAAACGATATTTTGGTATTTGTTTCATTCGTCCATATAGCCCCCAAATGTATATACAGTACCAGTCAAAAGTTTGGAGACACCTACAGTACTCATTCCAGGGTTTTTCTTTATTTGTACTATTTTCTACTTTGTAGAGCAATAGTGAAGACATCAAAACGATGAAATAACACATATGGAATCATGTAGTAAACAAAAAAGTGTTAATCAAATCAAAATACCCTTTGACTTGATGACAACTTTGCACACTCTTGGCATTCTCTCAACCAGCTTCACCTGGAATACTTTTCCAACGGTCTTGGAGGAGTTCCCACATATGCTGAGCACTTGAGCACTTGTTGGCTGCTTTTCCTTCACTCCACTGTCCAACTCATCCCAAACCATCTCAATTGGGTTGAGGTCAGGTGATTGTGGTGGCCAGCACTCCATCACTCTCCTTCTTGGTCAAATAGCCCTTGCACAGCCTGGAGGTGTGTTGGGTCATTGTCCTGTTGAAAAACAAATGATAGTCCCACTAAGTGCAAAGCAGATGGGATGGCGTATCGCTGCTGTGGTAGCCATGTTGGTTAAGTGTGCCTTGAATTCTAAATAAATCACTGACAGTGTCACCAGCAAAGCACCTCCACACCATCACACCACCTCCTCCATGCTTCACAGTGGGAACCACACATGCAGAGATCATCCGTTCACCCACACCGCGCCTCACAAAGACAGGGCGGTTGAACCAATAATCTCAAATTTGGAAATCAGACCAAAGGACAGATTTCCACCTGTCCAATGTCCATTGCTCATGTTTCTTTGCCCAAGCAAGTCTCTTAATCTTATTGGTGTTCATCTTCTTATTGGTGTCTCTTTGCAGCAATTCGACCATGAAGGCCTGATTCATGAAGTCTCCTCTGAACAGTTTATGTTGAGATGAGTCTGTTACTCTGTGATGCATTTATTTGGGCTGCAATTTCTGGATTGGATTGGACAATTTCTGGATTGGATTGGACAATTTCTGGATTGGATTGGACAATTTCTGGATTGGATTGGACAATTTCTGGATTGGATTGGACAATTTCTGGAATGTCGTTTCTCATTGCTTATTTGAGCTGTTCTTGCCATAATATGGACTTGTTTTTTTAACCAAATTGGGCTTTCTTCTGTATACCACAACACAACACTGATTTGCTGAAACACATTAAGGAAAGAAATTCCACAAATGATCTTTTAACAAGGCACAACTGTTAATTGAAATTAATTCCAGGTGACTACCTCATGGAGCTGGTTGAGAGAATGCCAAGAGTGTGCAAAGCTGTCATCAAGGCAAAGGGTGGCTACTTTGAAGAATCTCAAACCTCAAATATATTTTGATTTGTTTAACACTATTTTGCTTACTACATGATTCCAAATGTGTTATTTCATAGTTTTGACGTCTTCACTATTATTCTACAATGTAGAAAATAGTCAAAATAAAGAATGAGTAGGTGTGTCCAAACAGACTGGCACTGTATATCTTGGAAACATGATATCTGACACGTGAAACAATTTGGGATTACATCAACAATGGATTAATGAAACAAATTTAAAAAAATAGTTTTTGCAGAGTTTTCCTTTAATGTGTGTCTGCTAGTTTCTCCAGTCCAGTTTACAGTCCACCAATCCCAACCTTAATCGTTAGGGCTAAAAACTTCAAGCTGACTTTAGATCAGTGTTCATGGTTAAAGTCATCCTGCCCCCGGTGTTATTCTATCCTCTCAAGTTCTCATTGTTGATGGGAGGTGGGAGGGAAAGCAGATATTCTGGATGCTCTCTTCTTAAATAGAATCCTCTCCTTGTCTCCTTTCCTTCGTCCCACTTTTCTGTTGTGTGAAACACAGGAAGTGTCCAGGAGAATGAGGCCACACCCATCTCTGCTAACAGGTTTGACTGGGGTGTGAAAACCGCTGTTACACTCCTAACGCAGGTCACCAGTCAAACATTTCCCCAAAGGCTTAGGAATGGTGAAAAACTAAAATAAGAGACTGTTTCTGTGATTGAGCATTTTTTTTTGCAGCAGGCAGAGGAGCAGGGTTATGTAAAAGTGTGCCACGGCCCAGAAGGCACAGCATCATGTTCAGCCCAGAGATTGGATGGCTGTTGTTCTGAGGCTTATGCATTCACTCCCCAGCCCTGCTCCAACCAGACACTATAACCTCCCATCCACTCCTCTCCCTGCATGGCACATTGCTATGGACAACCACTGCCACAATTCCTTTTGTTCTGGTGTAGTGGGATGGGGGAGTCGAGTATGAAGAAGGATTAAGGAGTGGGATGTTGATTCAAATTCAAGTTGTCTTTAATTGGACTTGGCAGAAAACTCAACCAACCTACTTTCCCCCTCTCCATCTCTCTCATTGTCTCCCTGTCTTTCTCTGTCACCCATGGCAGTCCCCCTTCACTCTCTCACCTTGTGAAACTCTGCTGGTGTATTCGTCAGAGCCAAGATTGCTTAAGACAGGCTCTGTACGGATCCTGAGTCCACTGCAACACAATGCCAAGAAGGGTCCTGTGACCGCGCTCCATCATGTCTAGCACACACATACAGAGCCTGACTCAAATACACACCAAGAACATTGGGCTGTCACGGCAGCAGCCTTGAAGAGGGTGGAGATGGAGGGGGGGCGGGGGGGAAGAGTTGGTTGCAGTCTGATTGTGTGAGCTGTGTTCAACTCAAAGCAGTGGCATACTGTAGAAATACAGATGAGGTATACATCTAATCCCTTTTAAAATGTATACTATACTAGTTAGCTTGACCAACAAATGACAGGGATTGTAACGTGTACATATGGGAATAGGCTAGGAGTGACTGGTCCTTCACAAGCAATGTAGAACAATATAACAAAACAGTATTTTACCATTATAAGTGTCAATGCTAATGGTACTAACTCTGTCCAAAGGTGTCATTAATAATGTTATAAAAGTACGTGTTCGCTTTCACAGCGTATTTTCACCTGGAATGGGTCAGTGATCTCCAGATTCTCCAGAGAACGACCCAGAACATTCTGGAGTCAAGGTAGAAGTTGTTCCTATAACCACAGATCTAGGGTCACACTATCCTCAATCCTAACCTTAACCATTATAGAATGACAAAGTATCTGACCCTGGATCAGTGGTTAGATCTGGGGTCAACGTGAACCCTGACCTCTTTGGACTGGCCAATCCGAAAGCAATAGAGCTCATCATACGTGCAATAACGAGGACATCATAATAAACAATAACAAATGACATGCCTGTCGTCTGCTCACTTCTTGTGTGTAGGGTTTTCATTGGAAGCAAGGGACAGATTGAAAGCGTACACAAATACAATATAGTTTATTTCACTTTAAATAACAGAAAGGCAGTCAGCATCATATGGATAATGTAACATCGCCACTCCCGATTGGACTAAGAGAGCGTGAAGGACATTCCATCATCACCATGGTAACCCAAAGCCTACATACAGAACAAATGGGTAAAGGGTGGTGCAGGTCAAACTAAGATGAGACTGTAATAGTGTGTGTGTGTGTGCCGGGTATTTAGGGCTATGTGTGGACTCCTGTAGATCTCAAAGGATTGGACAGGTGCCAACATGCAAAGATCCCACCCAGCCTTTCAGAGGGCACTATGGAACACCGTATCTTCCCTCTTAATGAGAAGGAGCCTAAGGGTTGATGTGAGGTTGGTCTCAGAGGACAAAACACCTGAGGGAAAACAACATGGCCACCAAAGCAACCTGACAACAGAGTGACGGAAAACAGCACAAAAGACATCCCACATATAGGTCCTCTTCTTTACCTAAGCAGACCCGACACACCACCCATATACCCAACCATACACACCCTTTTAAATCACACCGCCCATATTCCAGGGATAAGGCCAGATGGGGGTAATGTCCTCTCACATGTGTTTGTGTCGGTGAGCATGCATTCTGGGTATGTGTACTCTGCATGTGTCTGTATATGTTCTGAGTGTGTGTGTTAAGGGTTCAAGCCCTCAACATGGAGATATGTTGAAGAAGTCTCTCTGGGGGAGGGGGGGGTTGGTCTCTCTCCTTGTTCTCTTTCCTCTTTCTTCACCCCCACACCAACCCATTTGACTGTGAGGAGTTCAACTGGACATTTTCATAGCTTCTCCCGTTTCCCTGTGGATGAAATATACAGAGACACGTTAGTCCATGAACTAGAATTACCAGGGGAGAAACAGATTCTGCACTCGCAAGTGTTCACACACACACATACTGTAGGTAATGTAGTTTGATTTCAGCATAACTGCATAATGGTTCTGACTCTTACCCTAGATGCGATGGCTTGGAGTTTGCGTATCAGGGATGTTTTTTTGGAGTAGACCACCTCATCCTCCATCTCTCCCTCGTTCTCCTCTCCCTCCATCACGGCACAGCTATCCGCCCCCGGCAGTTCACACTCCTTATTGGACGACATTACCAGCTTCGAGTACTTAAACTCCAGCCTACCAGAGTCAGGGGTAGGCGGGACTTAGAAAAATCACCAATAGTCAGGACTACTCTAGTTCTTCTTCCAGGCATATGTATGAATGAATACATGAATGAATGGATGAGTTCCTACCTCTTGTTCTTCTTCCAGAAATAGCAGGTGATGGAGAAGAGCAGTGCGGCGGTGAAGGTGCCTATCGTCGCCCCCATCTTTACCAAGAAGTCCATGCTCTCACACGGCCAGGTCTTCTTCTCCGGGAGGGACACCCCTCCTACACACCGCTTTGGCTCAGTCCACACATACAGAGTGTCCTGGTGAGAGGGAGACAGTGAACATGTGTCAGTGTGTAATGGTATGAAATACATTTTATCTAAAGGATTCAGAGTGAGAGCAGATAGCAGCTCCTTTGCAGGTAATCGATTAGTAAAACACACACCTGTAGTCCTCCCTTGCAGGCTCCCTCTATCTGGTGGTAGTTTGTGGATGTGCACTGAGGACACGCCCCTGAGCTCTCCCACAGGAAGTGGAAGGTACAGCCATCACACGTCCCCGCCGGACACTGACTACAACAGAGAAACATACTGTTACTACAATGTACTAATCTAACTTTTACGTTATAAAGGACAGTTTCAATGAGATGTAATCTGATCAAATCCGATCAAATCTGAGTGATAAATCCATGTGTTTGTTCTCAGCTTCTCGTGTTCCTCCAGCACAGAGCATGAATATCCATCACACAGAGTTAGATAACTAGCTGCCTGGGAGTAAAAGCAAACTTCTTACTAATTTAACAGTCACAAGAGGATGCAGAGTTTCTGTGAATTGAACTTGCAGTTCATTTCGAGCTTGGACTTCTTGTAAGTCTCTCCTTTTACTAGTAATCTCTTTCGAGGCTGCAGTTTCGGAGCAAGACAGAAAGAGAAAAAGAGAGATAGAAAGAGAGGGGCAAGAAGCGAGGAAAGGAGACAGACAGTACCTGGGTACTGTGAGTTCTCCTTGTGTGCTTCTATCCGGGTTACAGCGAAGCGTCACCACCACGTTACGACCTTTATCACATGACGAGGTCACCTCCAGAGAACTATCCAATAGAAGCATAACATTTGGTTAAAAAACAACCGGGTACTCCTGATTAAGAGCAACTAAAAACTACCCCAAACCTTTACTTGGGCCTCAAACACTATTCACAGAAGTAGTTATATGTTCTAGAATTTGGGTTTTAGGATGTAGAAAAGATGTAGAAAAGATCAATTACCGGTAGAAGAAGTTGACGTCAGGGACTTTGTTGGTGGTCTGTGGGAACAGGTCTGGTCTTGCCTTGACTCCATCCAGAGTCAAGGCCACTGTCGCTCCTACACACATTCATCAATAAATTAACGCCTACTATACACCAGCGACAAAGATCGGCATCAGGTTACAAGGAAAATGTGTGTGTGTGAGTGTGATGTGTACTCACCCAGAAAGGTGTCTGCTAGGCTGATGGACTGAGAGGATAGTGCTGTGTGGAAGCCCCGCCCACTGGAGGGGATAATGGTTGATTGACAGATTAATGTCTCCACCGCATTGGCTGGTTCCTCTGTCTCTTTCTGAGAATCGGCGCTGGAAAGGTCAGTCACGTTGTCTGTACACACAGCCCTTCTACCCTGAGAATGGAAAGCTAAATTCAGGATCACAAAGTAATTGTAGGTTGCAAATATTGTTAAATCAGTGTGTGTGTGTGTACCTCCCCTCCACAGAGGCTGATGTTGAAAAGGTGGTAGTATTTGGTTCCTTTGGTGGTAAAACTGGGTCCGTTCATCAGTGTTCCAACAGAGCCCAGGGAACTGTAGTCAAAACTCAGAGACACGTTGTTCTCAGAGTAGGAGAACACACAGTCACTGTAGCACCTGCTGTGCTCCTAAAAAAACAAACATTCAGTTGTGCACTGGGGGAATCAACAATGGACACACAATTTTATTCACGAACCTTGACACACAAACACACGCTTGGTGTGACACTGATATCAACAAAACACACACCTTGTTGCTCTTGCTGGATGGTCCACAGGGTTTGCAGGCCTCTGGGCCCAGGGTGCTGTGTGAGGTGAGGTGTGTGTTGGGAGGGCACTCGGTGCACTGGCTGGTGTGTATGTAATGTCCTGGAGGGCAGGGCACACACAGCGAGCCGGAGGGCTGGGAGAGGAGGGCACAGGTCTGACACTCCGACGACACACCGTCTACAGCATTACTCACTGAGATGGAGTAGATACTTGCCACGCTGTTCACATTCTGACGCACCTGGAGAGAAAGAGAATGCACTACTAGTATATGATTGTGTCTGTATACATTAGTGCGTATCCAAGTTTGTATACAGTGTATGTGTGTGTGTGAGCCTGTGTGTGTGTGTGGGGGGGGGTGTACTTACGTCAGAGGCCTGGTTGGTCCTCTGGTAGGCCCAGGTGTATGACACAGAGGCGTTCTTGGTCATAATGTGTGTGTAGGACTGTCTGACCTTACTGCCCTCCCATGACGCCACCACCCTTGTACTCTTCCTGTTTACATCCTACACACAGTGATGTAATTAACTTTACACAGTTCAAAAGTAGTGCACATTTTAAAAGGAATAGAAATATCCAAACACTTTTCTAGATGCTTGTATACTTTTTGCATTGAGTGTGGGTTTTCCTTTATGGTGTTGTTCTCACCATCATAAAGTACAGCTCACAGTCAGCTGAACACACCATCTCAAACTCAAAGCTGATACGGCCAAATTCTGTCCCCGCACCACCTGTTGCTGATGTAGGAGGCCTGAAAACACACACACACACACACACACACACACACACACACACATTAAGAGAGCGATAGAAGGAGAGGGGAAGGGAGAGAGCTAGAGAGTAGGGTTGCACGGTATACCAGTGCGACGGTAATATCACGATACCAAAACAATACTTACAATAGCAACATTTTAGAATACCGTAGTACCGTTACATATGATCCTACCAAAATGTGCCTGATGAGTCAACTGTACATTTGATACATTGCAGCAGTGCACAGAGCAAGCAAAGTTGATACACTGTATCATTTCATCGCCTGCTATAACCAAGAGCAGAGGTCCGTCTCAGTAGACTTTGGAAGTCCGCTGTCCTGCAGCCGCCGAGTGTCATAGAGGAACAATGGACAGGCAGCTTTACAGAGAGGAAAACAGGCCTCACCATTCAACAAATACGATCCATATAACCAGAGCTACTTTATTTCCTTCTAGCACATTTGATATCATTTCACAAACTTTGTCACAGTTCATTTTAAACTAGGTCAGGTGGCTAATTATTGGTTTGTGTTAATTAAATACAGTTAACTGAAGAGTGAAGGTGGTTTCATGCAGTGTTTCCCCCTTACTTCCACAATGACCTGCAGATCATTATGCATTTATATTCCTTCATTCCATTGTTCCAGCCAAATCACAGGGAGACATTTTATGCAGTATTCTATTATACACCGAGTGGTGTGAAGTTAAATTCAACGTGACAGGTTTTGCGTTGCACAAGCACAGAACGTTTACAAAATGGGAAGAAGTGTCTGGGGGAAGGGGCGAACAGGACGCTATGTCACTCCAAATGATTTTTCCAGCGGTTTCGCGATACTACTTGGTATCGTGATACTTGGCCTGGTATCGTTAGTAAAATGTTGGTATCATTGGTAAAATGTCGGTATCGTTGACAATAAGACAGATTGAGATGATGGGACTCACTTAAAGCCAGGTACATGGAGGTTGAGGATGAGGTAGTCGTTATCAGAGCCCCCTGCTCCACTACGGATATGATCCCCCGCCACCTCCCAACCTGACGGAGAGACACATCAGAACACACACAACACGCAGACATACCAGGGTCTTCTCTGAATATTTCACTCAAATGTGGCCTGTGGCCCGTCTTTGCATTATGCTAAAGTGCCGAAGACAGTGGTACACATCCCTCCTCCTGGAGAACTACCCTCTCTCTTTCTTATCCTGGCCTAAAGGGAACATGTCAACAACAGTAAAGAGCAACAGCACCCTCTAGGCCTCAGAGAGAGCAGCTGCACCCACCATTCATGCCGTCACACTTGGAGTTGCCCACATTGAAGCAGGATGTCTTCATGCTGGCTGGAAGGACGTTCCACCACTTATACTGATAACCTACAGCAGGCTCAGTACCCGCAGGACACGACTCGCACGCTGGGAGAGAGGTAGAAAATAGGAAGAGAAGAGGGAGAGAAATAGAGATCATAATTTAGGAATGCAAACGCAAAAGAAAACCCAGATCCCACGAGTGATCAGATGAATTGCAATTAATTGAAAAGTCCCTCTTTGCCATGAAAATGAACTGAATCCCCCAAAAACATTTCCACTGCATTTCAGCCCTGCCACAAAAGGACCAGCTGACATCATGTCAGTGATTCTCTCATTAACACAGGAATGAGTGTTGACGAGGAAAAGGCTGGAGATCACTCTGTCATGCTGATTGAGTTCGAATAACAGTCTGGAAGCTTCAAAAGGAGGGTGGTGCTTGGAATCATTGTTCTTCCTCTGTCAACCATGGTTATCTGCAAGGAAACATGTTCCGTCATCATTGCTTTGCACAAAAAATGGCTTCACAGGCAAGAATATTGCTGGCAGTAAGATTGCACCTAAATCAACCATTTATCAGTTCATCAAGAACTTCAAGGAGAGCGGTTCAATTGTTGTGAAGAAGGCTTCAGGGCGCCCAAGAAAGTCCAGCAAGCGCCAGGACCGTCTCCTAAAGTTGATTCAGCTGCGGGATCGGGGCACCACCAGTACAGAGCTTAGTCAGGAATGGCAGCAGGCAGGTGTGAGTGCATCTGCACGCACAGTGAGGTGAAGACTTTTGGAGGATGGCCTGGTGTCACGAAGGGCAGCAAAGAAGCCACTTCTCTCCAGGAAAAACATCAGGGACAGACTGATATTTTGCAAAAGGTACATGGATTGGACTGCTGAGGACTGGGATAAAGTCATTTTCTCTGATGAATCCCATTTCCGAATGTTTGGGGCATCCGGAAAAAAGCGTGTCCGGAGAAGACAAGGTGAGCGCTACCATCAGTCCTGTGTCATGCCAACAGTAAAGCATCCTGAGACCATTCATGTGTGGGGTTGCTTCTCAGCCAAGGGAGTGAGCTCACTCACAATTTTGCCTAACAACACAGCCATGAATAAAGAATGGTACCAACCCATCCTCCGTGAGCAACTTCTCCCAACCATCCAGGAACAGTTTGGTGACAAACAATGCCTTTTCCAGCATGATGGAGCACCTTGCCATAAGGCAAAAGTGATAACTAAGTGGCTCGGGGAACAAAACATCAATATTTTGGGTCCATGGCCAGGAACCGCCCAAGACCTTAATCCCATTGAGAACTGGTGGTCAATCAAAAACCCACAAATTCTGACAAACTCCAAGCATTGATTATGCAAGAATGGGCTGCCATCAGTCAGGATGTGGCCCAGAAGTTAATTGACAGGGTGGATTGCAGAGGTCTTGAAAAGAAGGGTCAACATTGCAAATATTGACTCTTTGCATCAACTTCATGTAATTGTCAATAAAAGCCTTTGACACTTATGAAACACTTGTAATTATACTTCAGTATTCCATAGTAACATCTGACAAAAATATCTAAAGATGATGAAGCAGCAAACTTTGTGCAAATTAATATTTGTCATTCTCAAAACTTTTGGCCACGACAGGAGGGGACTGAGCACACACCCCTGAGGGGCCCCTGTGTTGAGGATCAGTGTGGCAGATGTGTTGTTACCTACCCTTACCACCTGGGGGCTGCCCGTCTGATGGAGGACAAGAGAGAAGGAAGACAAGAGATAGAAGAGGACATGGGATAAAGGGATATTTTGTCACCTTTGACCCCATCAGAGAATGTCCCGGGGGGGCAGGGAGAGCAGGTAGCAGTGTCGTTGTTATAGAAACCGGGGTTGCACGGTGGGCAGGGCTCACGGTCACCAGAGGGGGGCAGTGTTTCAGCCCCGTCCACATCCACCAGACAGATCTGAGGCTCCACCCACCTGTAGGTCACCTGTGTCTGAAACCACACACACAGAGACAACATGGAGGACACAGACACTGAATTGTAGTGATACTGGCGCTAGAACGGCTAACCCCTGCATGGGCACTTGTGTCGATCAAAAAGGATTAGACAGGTATAAGCAATCTGGCAATAATGGATGTGGTATTGGGAGGGTGAGTTAGTCTTCTCACCTTGCCCTCAAGGTCACAGGGGGTGTGGATCTGAAAGTAATCCTTCTTGGAGCATGGTGGTCTCGCTTTGCACTCAGCTGACCCCTCCGCTGGAAGAGAGAGGGAAAGAAAAGGGGGGCAGTGAAAGAGGGAGAGATGTTTAAAAGATAATGAACTGCAGTATAACCAATAAGCTGCTCAAATTCATGTTCTAACTCTAATAAGACAAGTTGTGTATAGGTGTCTGCATGCTTATGTTCCTGTGAGCCTACGTGCATAGAGTGTTGTGGTGTTGCAGGGGGTACAGGAGCTGGCTCCGTGGCCAGAGTGGGTGTCTCTGGGACAGGGCTGACATGAGGAGGAGCCTGGGGTTTGGCTGAACGTCCCTGGTTTACACGGGAAACACTCTGACGCATACGCCACTCCTAAAGAGAGAAAATAACACTTAAGTACATAGGGGAAGTGGCATGAACAGCTACAATAAATACACAAACACACACACGGTAGTCCTACCCTCTATGTGGACGTTCTTCAGCAGAACAGGTTTGACTACTTTAGCTCCAATCAGGATCCCTGCTGTCCTCCAGTACAAGATGTTAGTGCCAGACTTCAGATTCACCTTGAACACACCCATTAGAGACCTGGGTTTAGAATGCCCTTCTACACAGAGATATGACCTGAAAGCATCCCAATACTTGACATTTGATGGCGCTGTAGCCTCAGAGGCTGTCTGAACCTTTAGACCTGAGACACTCCTGATTCAATGAATCAAGGGCTTGGTGATTAGATAACTAGGGAAATCAGGTGCGCTAGTGCTGGGCTAAAACGAAAGCTTGCACTCAATTTGGGTCTTGAAGACCAGGACTTAGAACTTAATTACAAACAAACACAGCTCTTACAGTGTGTGTGGCCCACTCCCCGTGACTGGTAAGCTTTAGCCACTTCTTATCAGCAGTCTGGTCCATCTCCTGACACTGGTCATTCTGGATCTGCCAAGCAACCAGAACATCAATCAATCATTATTTAAATTAGTGAATATCACTTCAGCATATTTATAGCGCTACTTGGTCAGGAAGGTACTGCAGAGAAGAATTTACTCTCACTAACTAGCAGATATCATAGGATTGAGAGAATGAAGT
This sequence comes from Oncorhynchus tshawytscha, assembly GCF_018296145.1. NCBI lineage: Eukaryota > Metazoa > Chordata > Actinopteri > Salmoniformes > Salmonidae > Oncorhynchus > Oncorhynchus tshawytscha. The sequence goes on along the minus strand of NC_056434.1, from coordinate 32,380,267 downwards.
AGAAGACTCACAAAGAACTCGAAGAAGAGGTTGCCGTCTGGGTACTGGTAGTCAAAGGAGACTGATCCCGGTTTCTTCAGATGGACAGCATAGATCAGAGAGACAGTACACTCATCTCTGTTAGACTCCAGGTAACCACCCTGCGGAAACCACGTCGAACTGGACACACACACACACACACAGCAGAGATTAATGAGATGTATGCAAGAACTGCAACGACATCATGATTTAAAAATCATAAGCTAAACCGCTCCCCTTCCCACACCTGTTGCAGGTAGTGCTGTCGTCTCCATGGGGACCATTGTCAAGGTAAGTTGCTAGGGAGCTGAACCCGCTGGGGATGGTTTCCCAGTCATCAAATCGAATCCCGCTGCCCAGAGAGTAGGTACCTGCTGCACACTGAGTACACTCCTGGGCAGACATCTCCAGAAACTCCCCCGCCTCACAGGAAAATGCTGAGGGAGAGAGACGGGAAAGAGAGAGTGGACATTTCATGGAATAGATAAGTGAAGTATACCACCAGCGGCAACCTGTCATTCAGGGCACGTGGGGCAAAGCGCGACCTGTCATTCAGGGCACGTGGGGCAAAGCGCGACCTGTCATTCAGGGCACGTGGGGCAAAGCGCGACCTGTCATTCAGGGCACGTGGGGCAAAGCGCGACCTGTCTTTCAGGGCACGTGGGGCAAAGCGCGACCTGTCATTCAGGGCACGTGGGGCAAAGGACCTGTCATTCAGGGCACGTGGGGCAAAGCGCGACCTGTCATTCAGGGCACGTGGGGCAAAGCGCGACCTGTCATTCAGGGCACGTGGGGCAAAGCGCGACCTGTTTAGCTAAAATATAAATATATACAGTACCAGTCAAAAGTTTGGACACACCTACTCATTCCAGAGTTTCTTTATTTTGACTATTTTCTACATTGTAGAATAATAGTGTAGACATCAAAACTATGAAATAACACATATGGAATCATGTAGTAACCCCCAAAAAATGGTTAAATCAAAATCTATTTCATATTTGAGATTCTTGGTGACAGCTTTACACACTTGTGGTATTCTCTCAACCAGCTGCATGAAGTAGTCACCTGTAAAGCATTTCAAATCAGTAGTGACAAGGTAGGGGTGGTATACAGAAGATAGCCCTATTTGGAAAAAGACCAAGTCCATATTATGGCAAGAACAGCTGAAATAAGCAAAGAGAAACGACAGTCCATCTTTACTTTAAGACATGAAGGTCAGTCAATGCGGAAAATTTCACGAACTTTGAAAGTCTCTTCAAGTGCAGTCACAAAAAACAAGCTCTATGATGAAACTGCCTCTCGAGGACCGCCACAGGAAAGGAAGACCCAGAGTTAATAAGTTCATTAGAGTTACCAGCCTCTTCACAGAGTTCAAGTAAGACACATCTCAACTGTTCCGAGGAGACTGTGTGAGTCAGGCCTTCATGGTCAAATTGCTGCAAAGAAATCACAACCAAAAGGACACTCGGGCTCCCGAGTGGCACCGAGGTATAAGGCACTGCATCTCAGTGCAAGACGTGTCAGTACAATCCCTGGTTCATATCCAGGCTGTGTCACACCCGGGTGTGATTGGGAGTCCCATAGGGCGGCACACAATTGGCCCAGCGTCGTCCGGATTTGGCAAGGGTAGGCTGTCAATGTAAATAAGAATTTGTTCTTAACTGACTTGCCTAGTTTAATAAAGGTTAAATACAAATAAATAAGAAGAGGAGACTTGCTTTGACCAAGAAACACGAGCAATGGACATTAGATTGGTGGAAACCTGTCGTTTGGTATGACGAGTCCAAATTTGAGATTTTTGGTTCCAACCGCCCGGTCTTTGTGAGACGCAGAGTAGGTGAACGGATGATTTCCGCATGTGTGGTTCCCACCGTGAAGCATGGAGGAGGTGGTGTGATGGTACTTTGCCGTTGACACCGTCAGTGATTTATTTAGAATTCAAGTCACATCTAACCAGCATGGCTAGCACAGCATTCCGCAGCGATACACCGTCCCATCTGGTTTGCACTTAGAGGGACTACCATTTGTTTGTCAACAGGACAATAACCCAACATGCCTACAGGCTGTGTAAGAGCTATTTGAGCAAGAATCAAATCAAAGTGTATTTGTCACGTTCGCCAATTACAACAGGTGTAGTAGACATTACAGTGAAATGCTTACTTACAGGCTCTAACCAACAGTGCAAAAAGGGTATTAGGTGAACAATAGGTAAGTGAAGAAATAAAACAACAGTAAAAAGACAGGCTATATACAGTAGTGAGGGTATAAAAGTAGCGATGCTACATACAGACACCGGTTAGTCAGGCTGATTGAGGTAGTATGTACAGGTAGATATGGTTAAAGTGACTATGCATATATGATGAACAGAGAGTAGCAGCAGCATAAAAGAGGGGTTGGTGGGTGGCGGGACACAATGCAGATAGCCCGGTTAGCCAATGTGTGGGAGCACTGGTTGGTCGGCCCAATTGAGGTAGTTTGTACATGAATGTATAGTTAAAGTGACTATGCATATATGATAAACAGAGAGTAGCAGCAGCGTAAAAAGAGGGGTTGGGGGCACACAATGCAAATAGTCTGGGTAGCCATTTGATTACCTGTGCAGGAGTCTTATGGCTTGGGGGTAAAAATGGTTGAGAAGCCTTTTTGTCCTAGACTTGGCACTCCGGTACCGCTTGCCATGGAAGTAGAAAGAACAGTCTATGACTGGGGTCTTTGGCAATTTTTAGGGCTTTCCTCTGACACCGCCAGGTGTAGAGGTCCTGGATGGTAGGCAGCTTAGCCCCAGTGATGTACTGGGCCGTACGCACTACCCTCTGTAGTGCCTTGCGGTCAGAGGCTGAGCAATTTCCGTACCAGGCAGTGATATAACCAGTGCTCTAGATTTTGCAGCTGTAGAACCTTTTGAGGATCTCAGGACCCATGCCAAATCGTTTTCGTTTCCTGAGGGGGAACAGGCTTTGTCGTGCCCTCTTCACAACTGTCTGTGTGTGTTTGGACCATTCTAGTTTGTTGTTGATGTGGACACCGAGGAACTTGAAGCTCTCAACCTGCTTCACTACAGCCCCGTCGATTAGAATGGGGGAGTGCTCGGTCCTCCGTTTCCTGTAGTCCACAATTATCTCCTTAGTCTTGGCTAGGATGAGGGATAGGTTGTTATTCTGGCACCACACGGCCAGGTCTCTGACCTCCTCCCTACAGGCTGTCTCGTCATTGATCAGGCTGTTGTGTCGTCTGCAAACTTAATGGTGGTGTTGGAGTCGTGCCTGGCCATGCAGTCGTGGGTGAACAGGGAGAACCTGAGGGGACTGAGCACGCACCCCTGTGGAGCTCCAGTGTTGAGGATCAGCGTGGCAGATGTGTTGCTACCTACCCTCACCACCTGGGGGCACCCAGTCAGGAAGTCCAGGATCCAGTGGCAGAGGTAGGTGTTTAGTACCAGGATCCTTAGCTTAGTGATGAGCTTTGAGGGTAAAAGGGTGTTGAACGCTAAGCTGTAGTCAATTAATAGCATTCTCACATAGGTGCTCCTTTTGTCCAGATGGGAAAGGGCAGTGTGGAGTGAAATAGAGATTGCATCATCTGTGGATCTGTTTGGGCGGTATGCAAACTGGAGTGGGTCTAGGGTTTCTGAGATAATGGTGTTGATGTGAGCCATTACCAACCTTTCAAAGCATTTCATGGCTACGGACATGAGTGCTACGGGTCTGTAGTAATTTAGACAGGTTGCCTTTGTGTTCTTGGGCACACGGACTATGGTGGTCTGCTTGAAACATGTTGGTATTACAGATTCAATCAGTGACATGTTGAAAATGTCAGTGAAGACACCTGCCAGTTGGTCAGCACATGCCCGGAGCACACGTCCTGGTAATCCGTCTGGCCCCACAGCCTTGTGTATGTTGACCTGTTTAAAGGTCTTACGTTGGCTACGGAGAGAGCGTGATCACACAGTCGTCCGGAATAGCTAATGCTCTCATGCATGCCTCAGTGTTGCTTGCCTTGAAGTGATTTAGCTCGTCTGTTAGGCTTGTGTCACTGGGCAGCTCGTGGCTTCCCTTTGTTGACTGTAATAGTTTGCAAGCCCTGCAACATAACGAGTGTCGGAGCCAGTGTAGTATGATTCAATCTTAGCCCTGTATTGACGCGTTGCCTGTTTGATGGTTCGTCGCAGGGCATAGCAGGGGTTCTTGTAAGCTTCAGGGTTAGAGTCCCGCACCTTGAAAGCGGCAGCTCTAACTTTTAGCTCAGTGTGAATGTTGCCTGTAATCCATGGCTTCTGGTTGGGGTATGTGCGCACAGTCACTGTGGGGACAACATCCTCAATGCACTTATTGATAAAGCCAGTGACTGATATGGTGTACTCCTCAATGCCATCGAAAAAAATCCCAGAACATGTTCTATTCTGTGATAGCAAAACAGAAGGAGAGCGATGGAGTGCTGCATCAGATGACCTGAACTCCACAATCACCTGACCTCAACCCAATTGAGATGGTTTGGAGAGGCCCGAGTCGGGAACTCAGGCCTTTTTCTAGAACTCCAACCTAAAGACTGCTGACGTCACGATTCAAACTTTAAATTGTTTTTGTCACCGGTTTTCTTGAAAGTTTTACAGGAAGGTGGCACGGTGGTCCATGTGGGCAAATTTAGTCATCAGAGATTGGTATTCTCTGACAAAGTTTGATGACAAAATTTGCCCATAAGGCCTGCCGCGTCACCTTCCTGTTCAAGTGTGCACAGCACAAGGTGAGTCAAAAAAGTATTGCATGCTACTGCATACATTATGTAATATGCCAGGGAGATACAGTGGCTTGCGAAAGTATTCAATCCCCTTGGCATTTTTCCTATTGTGTTGCCTTACAACCTGGAATTAAAATAGATTTTTTTTTTTTGGGGGGTTGTATCATTTGATTTACACAACATGCCTCCCACTTTGAAGATGCAAAATATTTTTTTTGTGTGAAACAAACAAGAAATGAGACAAAAAAGAAAACTTGAGCGTGCATAACCATTTACCCCCCAAAGTCAATAGTTTGTAGAGCCACCTTTAGCAGCAATTACAGCTGAAAGTCTCTTGGGGTATGTCTCTTAGATTGGCACATCTAGCCACTTGTATTTTTGCCCATTCTTTAAGGCAAAATTTCCCCAGCTCCTTCAAGTTGGATGGCTTCCGTTGGTGTAGAGCGATCTTTAAGTCATACCACAGATTCTCAATTGGATTGAGGTCTGGGTTTTCACTAGGCCATTCCAAGACATTTAAATGTTTCCCCTTTAACCACATGCTTCACTGTGGGGATGAGAGGTGCTGGGTTTGCGCCAGACATAGCATTTTCCTTGATGTCCAAAAAGCTACATTTTGATCTTATCTGACCCGAGTACCTTCTTCACTATGTTTGGAGAGTCTCCCACATGCCTTTTGGTGAACACCAAACATGTTTCCTTATTTTTTTAAGCAATGGCTTTTTTTCTGGCCACTTCCGTAAAGCCCATCTCTGTGGAAGGTACAGCTTAAAGTCGTCCTATGGACAAATACTCCAATCTCGCTGTGGAGCTTCGCAGCTCCTTCAATGTTATCTTTGGTCTCTTTGTTGCCTCTCTGATTAATGCTCTCCTTGCCTGGTCTGTGAGCTTTGGTGGGCGGCCCTCTCTTGGCAGGTTTGTTGTGGTGCCATATTCTTTCCATTTTTAAATAATGGATTTAACAGTGCTCTGTGGGATGTTCAAAGTTTCTGATCTTTTTTCATAACCCAGCCCTGATCTGTACTTCTCCACAACTTTGTCCCTGACCTGTTTGGAGAGCCCCTTCTTGGTCTTCATGGTGCCGCTTGCTTGATGGTGCCCCTTGCTTAGTAGTGTTGCAGACTCTGGGGCCTTTCAGAACAGGTGTATTGATACTGAGATCATATGACAGATAATGTGACACTTAAATAAATTGCACACAGGTGAACTTTATTTATGTGAGTTCTGAAGGTAATTGTTTGCACCAGATCTTTTTTATGGGCTTCATAGCAAAGAGGGTGAATAAATATGCACGCACCACTTTTCTGTTTCTTTTTTAAAACAAGTTTTCTTTTCATTTCACTTCGCCAATTTGGACTATTTTGTGTGTCCATTACATGAAATCCAAATAAAAATCCATTTAAATTACAGGTTGTAATGCAACAACATAGATAAATCGCAAAGGGGGGTGAATACTTTTGCAAGGCACTGTATGTATACTGTGGCTACGAAAGTAATACTAAGTGTATGTTGTGTAGTAAGCTGGCCCATGTGCCTCACCCTAATAATTTGGTCCCTTTCCCCCTCATAACATAGCCTACTGTTCCAGCTTGGTGGTACACATGTAGCCTATAGCCTGTTTTAGAGACCTTTCATTGTCTGCTTATATGCCCCCTTTATCTATCCGACGGTTCTGACTTGGTGTACAGTCGTGGCCAAAAGTTTTGAGAATGACACAAATATTAATTTTCACAAAGTCTGCTGCCTCTGTATGATAGCAATTTGCATAATGTTATGAAAAGTGATGAGATGAAATGCGATTAATTGAAAAGTCCCTCTTTGCCATGAAAATGAACTGAATCCCCCAAAAACATTTCCACTGCATTTCAGCCCTGCCACAAAAGGACCAGCTGACATCATGTCAGTGATTCTCTCGTTAACACAGGTATGAGTGTTGACGAGGAAAAGGCTGGAGATCACTCTGTCATGCTGATTGAGTTCGAATAACAGTCTGAAAGCTTCAAAAGGAGGGTGGTGCTTGGAATCATTGTTCTTCCTCTGTCAACCATGGTTATCTGCAAGGAAACGTGCCGTCATCATTGCTTTGCACAAAAAATGGCTTCACAGGCAAGAATATTGCTGGCAGTAAGATTGCACCTAAATCAACCATTTATCAGATCATCAAGAACTTCAAGGAGAGCGGTTCAATTGTTGTGAAGAAGGCTTCAGGGCGCCCAAGAAAGTCCAGCAAGCGCCAGGACCGTCTCCTAAAGTTGATTCAACTGCGGGATCGGGGCACCACAAGTAGAGAGCTTGCTCACGAATAGCAGCAGGCAGGTGTAAGTGCATCTGCACGCACAGTGAGGAGAAGACTTTTGGAGGATGGCCTGGTGTCAAGAAGGGCAGCAAAGAAGCCACTTCTCTCTAGGAAAAACATCAGGGACAGACTGATATTCTGCAAAAGATACAGGGATTGGACTGCTGAAGACTGGGGTAAAGTCATTTTCTCTGATGAATCCCATTTCCGAATGTTTGGGGCATCCGGAAAAAAACGTGTCCGGAGAAGACAAGGTGAGCGCTACCATCAGTCCTGTGTCATGACAACAATAAAGCATCCTGAGACCATTCATGTGTGGGGTTGCTTCTCAGCCAAGGGAGTGGGCTCACTCACAATTTTTCCTAAGAACACAGCCATGAATAAAGAATGGTACCAACCCATCCTCCGTGAGCAACTTCTCCCAACCTTCCAGGAACAGTTTGGTGACGAACAATGCCTTTTCCAGCATGATGGAGCACCTTCTCTTAAGGCAAAAGTGATAACTAAGTGGCTCGGCGAACAAAACATCAATATTTTGGGTCCATGGCAAGGAAACTCCCCAGACCTTAATCCCATTGAGAACTTGTGGTCAATCCTAAAGAGGCGGGTGGACAAACAAAAACCCACAAATTCTGACAAACTCCAAGCATTGATTATGCAAGAATGGGCTGCCATCAGTCAGGATGTGGCCCAGAAGTTAATTGACAGCATGCCATTGTCATTTATGAAATGCTTGTAATTATACTTCAGTATACCATAGTAACATCTGACAAAAATATCTAAAGACACTGAAGCATCAAACTTTGTGGAAATTAATATTTGTGTCGTTCTCAAAACCTTTGGCCAAGACTGTACAGGAGAGATTACTGTAAGAACGGCCCATGTTCTGAATTCTGTCGCTATACATTTCCAAACTGCTGAACAAATAGCTATTGACTACGTCGGCCTTAGCTCGCTCATTAATGTCTTATGGATGGCCTCTTATCCACTCTTCATTCCCTTATGCAATAGTTTTTACATCTCAATTGTCAGTAGAAACCACATTTGTTTAAGCAAGTCAACCATATCAGCTGTTTTTTAAAGCAGTAAATGTGTCTGAATGAACTGTTTCGCTGCCAGACATGGCTCCACTGATATCCAGGTGTAGCAGTGGTAAGGAATCACTCCATGGTGCTGAAAAGAAAGCTCTGCTGTTGCGACAGCTTTATGTAGGCCCTAACAGTTTGTGGGCACCGTTTGTCAAAGTTATAGTGTAATTCATGTATTGTTTAGTCTTGTGTTGTGTAGTGGCTTTGCTGGCATGCATCTAAAAAAATGAAGTTTTCCCCACCAAAATGTACATGCTAAAATCGTCACTGTATACCACTATTTGGAAGTGTTTCGGAGAATGAGAGAGGGGATGTATCAGAGCTTGTTAGAGGTCAGGGATGGTGCAAAACAGGAGATAACATTATATTGGTAAAAGAAAAATGGTAGACCTTCTGTTTACATCAAGGAGAGGGGAAGTAACTGGGTCCATAATTGGGCTGGATACAGCTCAGAGATGTACAAAGGCCCTCGGATGGCTTCCCCGTAACCACGGGAACAAACATACTAATCCCCACATCCTGGTGAAAAGGGCTGTGTGGGTGGGGTTGCGTGCGTGGGCGAGGTTGTACAAAGTAGGGGTGTGACATTTAAACAAAATTGGGATTGGTTACGTTAAAATGAAAAATCCCTAACCTAAAAACATTATAATTTTTTAAACAAAATTTCAACAAAACTTCCACGGACAGGTTGCGATCATTATCATAAAGACAAAAAAATACCTAGGAGGAGAAGTAGGAGAAGACGAAATGCAAAGGTGGAATTGAGCTACAGTGGCAGTACAGATGCAATGCGGAAAAGGGGAGCACCATGAGACCCAACCCCTTGCTGGCAGCAGTGTAATAAGGGACGGACTGAGAAAAATCACAGCGCTGATTACAGAAATGATTGCGGTTGCTGTGCAGCCACTGTCAATTGTAGAGGATGCCGGCTTCAATGCTGCCCTAATGGCTTGTCTAGAAACAGACTACAAGATGCCATGTCGAAAAAGCGTGACGGCCTGGATGGAGAAATGATTGCTCTGAAAGTACAAAGCACGAGCTCTCAAAAACAATACTTGGCTCCCAAGTGGCGCAGCAGTCTAAGGCACTGCATCACAGTGCTAGAGGCATCACTACAGACCATGGTCCGATTCCAGACTGTATCATAACCGGCCGTGATTGGGAGTCCCATAGGGCGGTGCACAATTGGCCCAGCATCGTACAATTGGCCCAGCATCGGGTTAGGGTTTGGCCGGGGTAGGCCACCATTGTAAATAAGAATTTGTTCTTAATTGACTTGCCTAGTTAAATAGAAGGTTAAATCAAAATAAAAACACATTGTTTGACGTCTATGAACACGCCGTCATACATCACTGCAATGAGCTATCACATTGAGGAGAAGTGAGAACAAGGAGGAGAGCAGAGAACCTTTCCGAGTGGGTTGGGGGCAGAAGTAAGGTCTGGTAGGGTATATTGTAAATATTAATGAAAAGAAAAACTAGCTTTTTGTCTTAATTTAAGTTTAGTCATAATGTTAGCAGTGGGGTTTAAAATCACATTTTAAGAAGATAAATTGTAGAAATAGGCAGATTTTATGACTGTGTGGCTGTGGTAATTAGTGACGACTGTTTGTTAGGTAGCGAGGACTGCGGCAAATTGAACTGCAATGTCCCTTAGCAGTCATGCGCAGAACCAGGTCTGAATTGTGATTTTAGTAAGGTGACTTCTGTCACATCCAACAATGAAACAGTGCTCTACTCTAGAATTGTCTGGAAGCTTTTCCCCAGGTGTCTGTCTCACTGGCTCAACCAGACGGACTGGGTAGAAAAATGGCCAATCAGGAATTAAATAGAAAAAGAGAAAAGCAGACAGAGGTGAGCTTTTTCCAGAGAACAAAACAAAGATGCACAAAGATCATGCCCCCACATGCTAACCTCGCACCATTACTTACCATTAACAGGGGAGGATTCTCTTGGGGGTATGATATTTATGAATCTGTAACTTTCGCACTCATCATTATTCACGATTCAATCATGATTATCTGTAATCATGGTAGAATCCTCATTATTATTTTTTTAAAGTGTTCAGAAACATACAATATTCTATTCTTATTTACAATAAAAGTGACTCCAAAAATAACACAATACAATATTTAACAAGATTTTCTATTGGGTACAACATAATCTGAAACATAACCAAAAAAAACTGAAAATGCATCCAACAAGTTTGTAGTCACAAGCTTGATGTAGTCATTGCGTGCTAGGAATACTGAACTTTTGACATATATATATATAAATAAATAAATAAATAAAACACACCATAAGTGAATTTGTCCAAATACTTACGACACCTTCGAATGGGGGGACTAGATGCATAAAGTGCTTACATTTCTAAATATGAAAACACATGTATGAACAAATAAAAGGTGACATTTTTTACTGTCGCCTCATAAAACATTTGACCTCAAATCCAAAATGCTGGAGTATAGAGCCAAATTAAAAGTTTTAGCTTCAACCTCCAAATAAATACGTAGGGGAGTGTCTGTCAATAAAAGCCTTTTCCACAGACATGCATCAGTTAGAGATATTTAGGGAAGCAAAGTCAGGCGCAAGAAGTAAACATATTGAGACCTGTGTGTGTATATGTAAACCTCTGAGGTTATTGGCTTATTGTTCCAGCATGAAGCCAGCTCTGCCCTGTGCTATGACTGGAGCAGAGACAAAGAGGCAATCAGGTCATTGTGGAATACTGGAGGAAATTCCAACCAGCTGATAAGAGGGTGTGAGAAACATCTCTGACACACACACACAGTACTTACTGCACTCTGTCCCTCGTACAGGCTCGGGCAGTCCGATGCAGGATCCATGGCTCTGAGGGATTGCTACTCGCCATCGCGACCCTGTACTGTCACACTCTGTATATTCATAGTAGTAGTCTGTCTGCAACACAAGAGATAGCATGGACACACAGTGATGGAGAGAAACAGAGAGGGGTTGAGTGTGTCTGTGTGTCTTTGAACAGTATGTGAGAAACAGTGAGAGACAGATAAAAGACAGACATGGGGACAGAGAGGTCAGTAAACACGAAGACCACCAAGGGCCCCGAGTTCTCTCTTCACCCCCCTCATTCCATCACTATGGATACAGGAAACCAAGGCACAGCACACAGTGGGTAAGTGGATGACATAGAAGTTGTCCATAAAAACTGATCCTATCTCAGTATAATGAAGGTAGAAGTTGTCCCTAACCACTGACAACTGTATGTCCAGGCGTAGGAATTTGATGGTTCAGTCTTGCTAAAGGTTCTGAGATTTAAGGTTTTTGAGTTCAAGGTTTGCAATTTTCACTGTGAGAACATTGTTGAAGGGTTCTATCACACACACAAACATGCTGTGGAGTATGTGGTTCACCATCATGGTTCGGGAAATCGTAGAGTGAGCATGACTCGTTTAAATTACTATTCTGACCATAATGTCCCTTGAATTTGCCAAACCAATGATTGCCAAACCATTGAGTGAAATACAACATGCTTTTTGCCATGTTTAAGGAATGTTGACCTTTTAGAAGAACACAGACACATGTCTGGACACTGTGCTGAAGGGGTCATGTTGTGGGCATCATGGACATGACACATGGCAGATGGCTTTACAGTAACACCATTGTTTCGTCCTCAAAACTGAAGATATTCGCATCCAACAGCAGTACTGTTTTGATGCAAATTAATGAATGCCACATGCAGACCTGGTTTCACATTATATTTATTTCAAATAATGTATTGCCTTATTTACTACCATCTGTCTTAAACTCTCCCCTTCCCCTTCTCTCAGAAATGACTGATAGCTATGTATCACTGAGATTCATGGCAATCAATAATCAGGGCACAAAGTTTAATTATCTATTCCTCTATACCATGACCGCAACAGAAGTCTATATTCTGCATGCCTGTCATGTGTTACCTGATAGGAGATGTCTCTTCCAGGACAAATCTGAACTGATATCGATCTATACCTCAAGCACTGATATATCAGGTTCTGTCACATGGTGTCATTCTAAAGACATTCCACTAGACCAGGGACTGCAAACCCTTCCTCTGCAGAGCTACTGGGTGTGCAGGCTTTTGTTCCAGCCCTGCGCCAACACTCCTTACATCTAAGCATTTGCTCATCAGGACATTGATTAGCAGAATCAGATGTGTTCTAAAGGGCAAGGCGAGAGCAAATGCATGAATATTTAGTGGCTCCAGGAGGATGGTTGCCCCTAGACTCTATGAATCTGAGAGTGGAAGACTGCTCTCTCGTCTCTAACATGTAGGCTCACTTTTTGTGAAAAGTCCCATCACAAGTCAGACTCTCGAATAAACTTCATTTGAATGTACTTTACCTGCTGTCTGCTGATTTTGTCCTGATGTAGGAGGTAATTGGAGACAAAATATCCACAGGGAAGTGTTATTAGCCCTACTTTGAGTATGCTGGTCTGTTTTTATTTTCAATACTGATGCAATTCAATACTGATGCACGTGTCCAACACTATGGCCGAGGAATATGGCCGAACCTAAACACAGCCGATTGTGAGGAAACATGCTTCAGTCGACTACGTTCGGCTGTTGTTGACATATTGTGCATCACATGTGATGTGTGAAGAGATTGAAAATACAAGTGACAGAACCTGCCAGCTCTGCAAAAAAGTCAGGTAAACAACACTTTCCTGTGGATATCTCCACCTCCTACCACCAAAAGTACAAACAGCATGTACAACTGGTAAAGTAAGTTTAAATATCATTTTATTCAACATTCTGGCTTGTAGAGACTATTGTGGGGGTTTTTAGGAAGATTTTGGTCAGACTGATAATCCATGGAGTAACCATGGCAACAGTCTGATGTTTAGACAATGTTGTCCCAGGATAAATGTAGGTCCAAAATACTTGTTTTCTGGTGGTGGAAATAGTAGTCTTGTGGAAGTGCAGAGCGCAGATTCCACAATGCCCTGGTGAGTCACTGTGACTGGACAGTAGATTGGAGTTTGTGTCTGTCTGAATGTAATATAAGACAGGCGATGTGGTTGCCAGCCATGTGCTATGGCTCAGAGGTGATGAGTGGAGAGAGACGTGGGAAGGAAAGGCAGCTCCATGCAGGAAACTGATAAGACTCAAAGTCTGCCCTGAGTGTTGAGACAACACAAACCAGAACACTGCGTGCGCACACAAACACACTGCCCTAAGCAATGCAAGCAACAATTCCCCAGAAATCCTGCAGGACTACCTGATTGCATGACTGACAGGTGTTTGGAGAAACAGGATTAATTAGTTGTCAAGGAGGGCATCGCCCTCTCACTAAGCAGTGTATGCGTGTGATTTATATGTATATAAACATATGCATCTGACCGGAAGTGCCGCGTCATCAATTCATAATCGTATTAGTAATGGTCGGTGGAATGATTACTGTTTAGCGCTCATGTTGTTCTACACAGTAGCTTGTGTGCCCCTGACTCACACTCCTCTTCTTACTCTCTAGTTGAATGGATAAGCTGGTCAATAACACACTATTGTGTTTTCCACTAACATGCATGGACCATTATTAGCCCACGGAAAATACAGCTACTAAAAATAACTCGGACAACACATACATCGGCATCCTGACAGTGGATCTCACCTCTGTGCATGGATGTGGTCCCTTCGTCCCGAATGCCAGCCGAAAAGAGAGGAGGAGAGCGCTACCAGCGATAAACCAAGACCGGGAAGGCATCATTAGGAACCTGGGAATAGAGCGATGTCAAAAAGCTAAGTAGGCTAGATTTCCGTCATAAAGCAATGGCCTGTTAAACGTTGCGGATGTTTGATGTCGCAAATGTATAAAATGCTGTCCGAATCACGTCTAGGTTGAAGTGGGTTTCCTTTTTCTCTACCTGCGACCGATGGGTTTGAGATTCTGGTTGTACGTTTGCAATTCGCATCTACCGGTGTTTGACGCGACGGTGACGTCGGTGGTCTGATAAATGCAAGCGGTAGAAGAGTCATCATTACGATGAAACAGCGTTCATGATATGTCGGAAATACGAGCTTCCGAATTAAAAAAAAAAATGTAAATGGCCCTCCAACTCCTAATAAAAAAATGAGGATCCTCGACACTATCATTTGTTGAACTGTATGCTAGTTTTCTCGTTCATGGTTGACGCAGCTTGATCATGGCACTTGGAATGCCCACAACTCGTTTCTCCGAGTTTCCGATGTGTCTTGAATGCAGCATTACAGTGGTCATACCATTCTTTATACCTCAGTGATTCCTACTGTACATACAGAGCAAAATCAGTGCAGCAGATTTGTATTGAGATGAATTTGAATATTTACCTAACAATTCATTATTTCAAATACAACCATAGTTAGCCTACCTGTCTTTGTAGAATCTATGAAAGCTAGCTTTCACATAGGCTGCACTTTCTAAAATCACTGCCAGGTTTCAGAATTGTGGTTAACTGTATATTTTAACAATTGGCCTTTTCACTCAAGTGAGCACAAAGACTTTAAGTGGTTTACAGTTTCCAATTACTTGATATGGAAATGTATAGTCAGTTCTATAATTATTGGCACCCTTTAAAAATATGAGCGAAAAAAGACTGTAGGCTATAAAATAAATAATACAAATACTGAGCTATATTGTATGCAAAAAAAATGAAATTATATCAATTATATAATGTTATACTAATAAAATTGACCAGAGAAAGAATAATAAAGACATCTTAAAAGGATAGGGGTCAGAATTATTGGCACCCCTGTTTTCGCTAGAGCTCGCCGGTTTGTAGTCCTTACACCCGGAAATGATTTACCTCTGGTTCATCAGCCATCCCTATTGGAAAATGAATGGGGAAAGAACAGGATTTTGGGATTAACGCCTAAAATAAGGTCTGAGATTAACACAGGTTTAGGAGATCTTATAGGCTTTGTTCTTTGAAATAATATCAGTCAGTTCGCATTACCGTTGTGAATTATGAAGCCTTTATGTGCTTTTATCAAATAGTACATAAATGCTTCAAAATTCACAAAAAGTGATGTAGCTCATGAAGGTTATCTCATAGAACAAAACCTATAAGATCTCAAACCTGTGTTTACCACAGGCCTTATTTTCAGCATTTATACAAAAACCCTACAGAAACGCCATTCATTTCCCCATATGCTTTTCCAACGAACCATGGAGGAGTTAGTGCCTACTAAAAGATACCATTACTATTTCACTCTATACTCTAGCACCCTATCCTTGCGAGGATAATGACATGGCCCAGTGGGCACAGATTTTTAGTTCAAAGTTGGTTGAAAAAAAATACAAAATTCACTTAAATTGACTTTTTGCAAATCCAATCAGTTTTCCACATTGATTCAAGACATCAAAGATTTTTTTTAATGAAATGACGTGTAAAACAACCTGCGCCCCATCATGAGGCACACCTGGACTCCATCACTACCCTGATTACTCCCCCTTTATCTAGCACTCCCTTAAGGCAGTATTGGTTATGTTGTCTTTTCAGGCAGATCTCTTGTTTGGTATGGGTCTACAGTCATTATTAAACTCACTAATTTCACCTGTTTCCTGAATACCCTGCTTTGCCGTTACAGAATACTGCCTCAACAAATGGAAGCAGCAGTTAATCAGGACATCTCCAAGATGGTCAGTGAACAGGGACACCTACTTCGCCAACACCACAACCAGCTGACACAACTGGGGAAGGCTATGGATGAGGCCCTCCATGTTCTTCAACAGCTCGACAGTCCCAGGGGGGTGTCACCTCCAACAACGGGAGGATTCTCTACCACAGTTTGACCCAGCGAGCCCGCACACCAGCCCATCCAATAGTCCACCCAGGTCAGCGATGCCCGTTTGTCCCTCCCGGACAAATATGACAGCTCTCCCTCAAAATGCTGTGGCTTCCTACTCCAGTGCTCCCTCTATTTCACTCATCAGATGGGATCCCCTACCATGGGGAGGTCCAAGTTTGCCACGGTTATTTCCCTGCTGACAGGACGGGCGTTGGTGGGGGCTACAGCTGTCTGGGGGAGAGGAGGAGCTGGGTTCCTATAAGGGGTTCATGGTTCTGTTAAGGGGGTCTTCCACCATCCACCGGAGGGCAGAGAGGGAGGTGAGTGCTTAATCCAACTATGGCAGGATGGCTAGACCACAACGGAGTATGCACTCATCTTTGTGACAGCGGATGGAATGAGCGGGCACTCTGCACCATATTCAGAAGAGGATTGCGCGAAGAGATCCAGATGGAGTTGGTGTGCCAAGATGACAATCTAACCTTGGACACACTCGTCGCAATGGCCATCTGTCTGGATAACCTTCTTCGGGAACATAGTCACCCCCATTGCCTCTCCTCCTCCTTCATTGTCTGTTCTGAGTGAGAGCCTGAACCCATGGAGGTAGGTGCTCAAAGCGGCTGAGCAACGCGGGACAGTTGGGGCTCTGTCCCTATTGTGGCCAGGAGGGGCCCCAGCTTCAATGGTGTCTGGTACGTCCCAACCCAGGATCCACGAGAGCAGAGGGTTTGCCCCATGATCATCCATCTCCTGTGTTAGGCGTGAGTAATCCATCACTTTCCCCTAAACCTTTTTTAGTAATGATTTCACCAGCTGGCTGTCCCTCATCTATTGTTTCTACAGCTCTAGCGGACTCCGGTGCCACAGGGAATTTTATTGACCAGGCCCTTGCCTCCTCCCTGTACATCACCTTATTCCCGCTCTCCTCTCAGTTTCCGGTCCAAGTGTTGGATTTGCGACCATTTGGCTCAGGCATCATGACGCACATCACAGCTCCACTCACCCTCACCATGGGACCCAAGCACCAAGATAGCCTTCCCTTCCTCATCACCTCTGCACCAGTGCACAAAGTCATCCTTGGCCTTCTGTGGCTCCAACTCCATAATCCCACCATCTTCTGGTCAGAGATAGATTACAGCATGGGGATCACGATGTCGGAGGACCTGTTTTCCCACACCCTATTGCTCCACGTCGGTGGAGGGGCCCAGTGAGTGTCTGCCAGCCCATCAATCGGTCCTCTTGTATCGTTGGCCCCGTGTTTTGGGTTGTGGACATCCGCCAGGCTCTGGAGAGGGAACCCACTCCTGCTCTCTAGAGCGCATTTACATCCACATGGGGTCAGAGATCGGTTGCTGACCTGGGCGCACACATCCCTCGCCACTGGACACCCGCACCACTCAATCCCTTTCTGAGAAATACTAGGGGCCCACTTTGGCAAAGAACGTTGCACACTGTAAACTAATTTTCAGTACATACTGAATCAACATTTTCCCGGTAGGCTCCAGCAGGTAAACTCCTTCCTGTGCCTCAGCATCCCTGGTCTCATCTGTCCATTGATTTTGTCACTGATCTCCCCTCTGATGGTTTCACCACCATTTGGTGGCTGTGGACAGATTCTCAAAATCATGCAGTTTCCTTCCCCTCTCTGGTCTCCCTACCACTCCAAGTCGTGGAGGCACTGTTCCAGCAGGTCTTCCATCAATACGGCCTTCCAGAGGATATCGTCAGGGTCAAGGTTAGTCTCACTTTCGGGGTACTGGCCTCAATCTAATTGGCAGGGGGAGAGGATGACCCAGGAGCTGGGGAGGTTCCCGAGGAGTCACTGCCAGGTCCGGCAGGGCCGATTCCTTCCTTGGGCTGAATACGTCCAGAATTCATTGCGACACTCCTCCACCGGGCTGACTCCCTTCCAGTGTGTTCTGGGTTATCAGCCGGCCCTGGATCCTCACCAGACCGACACTCCTACCACCAGGCTGACTCCCTTCCAGTGTGTTCTGGGTTATCAGCCAGCCCTGGATCCTCACCAGACCGACACTCCTGCAGTGGATGAGTGGTTCAGGTGCGCAGAGGTATGGAATGATGCTCTCCTGAGACTGTCCCGTCTACTCCAGCGCTCAACGTCGTTGGTCTACTAACCACCGTTCCTGGCAACCCATCATTACACACACCTGCGCCCCATCATGCGGCTCACCTGGACTCCATCACTACCCTCTTCAGGCAATATTGGTTATCAAATCAAATTTATTTGTCACATACACATGGTTAGCAGATGTTAATGCGAGTGTAGCGAAATGCTTTTGCTTCTAGTTCCAACTATGCAGTAATAACCAACGAGTAATCTAACTAACAATTCCAAAATTACTACCTTATACACAAGTGTAAAGATATATGAATGAGTGATGGTACAGAGCGGCATAGGCAAGATGCAGTAGATGGTATCGAGTACAGTATATACATATGAGATGAGTAATGTAGGGTATGTAAACAAAGTGGCATAGTTTAAAGTGGCTAGTGATACATGTATTACATAAAGATGCAGTAGATGATATAGAGTACAGTATATACGTATACATATGAGATGAATAATGTAGGGTATGTAAACATTATATTAAGTAGCATTGTTTAAAGTGGCTAGTGATATATTTTACCTCAATTCCCATTATTAAAGTGGCTAGAGTTGAGTCAGTGTGTTGGCAGCAGCCACTCAATGTTCGTGGTGGCTGTTTAACAGTCTGATGGCCTTGAGATAGAAGCTGTTTTTCAGTCTCTCGGTCCCAGCTTTGATAAACCTGTACAGACCTCGCCTTCTGGATGATAGCGGGGTGAACAGGCAGTGACTCGGGTGGTTGTTGTCCTTAATGATCTTTATGGCCTTCCTGTGACATCGGGTGGTGTAGATGTCCTGGAGGGCAGGTAGTTTGCCCCCGGTGATGCGTTGTGTTTCCTTGTCAGACGTTTCTCTTTTGCATGGTATTATTAAACTCACTAACTGCACCTGACTCTGTGTCGACGTTACAAGTGGTATCAAAATAGACCCAGAACATCAAAGATACACCACCATATTTTACCCAACGCAGTACCACAGATTATTGTGAAATGGACACAAATGAGGTTACTTAACCTAAAACCGAAACAATAGGAGGGAGGTTGGTCAGGCGTACACCGTGAATGTCTAGAAACCCAGAAATTGTGTTACTCTCATCATAGATCATATTAGCATTTTTGCTACAGGAGCATGTTAGCTAAATCTTCCCTTAATTTTAGCCCTTTAACCTAACGCTTTAACTACTACATGTTATCTAACCTTAACCCCCAAGCAATGTTAGCCGCCTAGCTAACGTTAACCACAACAAATTGGAATTTGTGTAATGTACACAACTGTTATGAAGAAAAAAGCATGTGATACACACAATGCGTTGTGATGACGCTGTAATGCACACAAGTGGACTTTTTCGTGTACCTGTCGTGAATAAGTCATTTGTCTTTCACAATGAGCCATATGAGTTACTTTTCTGCATATGCTTCTGTTTTTCAACACCAAACCCACCACTGGTTTGCATGGCCACGGTGCTCCATTTTCATGTCATCTGACCATAGCACCAGTTTCAATCCTACTGCCAATGTCATTTATCATACTCCAGGCAGTGCTATGGCATGAAAATAGAGCTTTTTGGCCACGTAAATGGTCTAAGATCCCGCCCAATGTGTTCCCCAGTCTAATAAAACAGTGTCATTATCCTCGCAGGGTAGGGTAGTGTACTGGAGTACTGAAAACATGGTTGGCAATCATTTTGACCCCAGTCTTTTAAACATTTTTTTAAATTTTTTTACAAAATCTCTCAATTATATTAGTACAAGTATTTCACCCTTTTTATTTAATTATATAAAGCTCAGTATTTGTATTTTATACAGTTTGCTTTTGTTCATCTTTATCAAGGGTGCCAATAATTATGCACCTGATGGTATCAGACAGGCCACCCATGATACAAGTCTGTATTTGACATCCATCCATGTCTGAGGATGTCAGATGGGTGTAAGCATTTGCCTCTGGTTACAAAGTTTGCATGTTCAAATCCAGCAATAGCTAGTTGTTTTTTAAATTGTTTTAAGCCTATCCCAAACCTTAACCCTTACCATAACCATTCAGAGTTAATGCCTAACCTTAAGAATTCTGAGATAATGTCTCAACTTAGCCTTGGAACGATACAGAGAAGTAACCAAACACTTCAAATGTGACGTTTGAGAAACATGGATGAGCGTCTAATTCTGACGTAAGACTGTGAGAGCTTGTTGCACTGTACATTATATGAAAACAATGTATTTTATAATCAGACAGGGCAAGTGCATTTTCTAATATTAACCACTAGATGTCAGTCATGCTCTAGTCTAGACAGTGCTCTGGAAGTGACATCATACCAACAGGACTGACTTCATCCCAACTGCAAGGCAGCACATTTTAAACTATGACATTAGAACAACAAAGGAATCCCATATTGCTCCTCATTCCGTGAACCACGATCATTTTAAACAAACAAAAAGTTGACCAACTGGGGATATTTTAGTCCCCACAAGGTCAAATTATTTTTCTAGGGGGTTTAGGGTTAAGGTTAGAATTAGGGTTAGTGTTAGGAGCCAGCTTTAGGTGTAAGGGTTAAGGTTTTTGGGTTAAGGTTAGGATTAGGAGCTAAGGTTAGGAGCTAGGGTTAGGTGTAGGTTTAGGGTTAGAGTATGGGTTAGGTTTAGGGTTAAAGGGAGGGGAAAATAGGATTTTGACTGGGACTGAATTGTGTGTCCTCACAAGGTTAGCTGTACAAGACGGCACGTGTGTGTGTGTCTAAGCCTGCTAGGTAGTGAGTGTAAACTAAATCTCTGTTTACATCCTCAGACAAAGCAGCTCATGCATGTTTTATCACCAGCGCATTGTTCAATTTGTCCATGAGTAACACTGCCCTGCCACGAAGCTGCTTAACCCAGGGAGGGAGGGAGAGAGAGCGAGATGTCGAGAGAGAAGGTGAGAAACAGAGTGCAAAGGCATATTTATGGTCAAATTTCAGTCAAAGTACAGTTTGTTAGCAGTCACCATAGACTTCAAGTCATTACGCTAGTTAGCAATTGCGCTGACGTTAGTTTGCAACTTCCTACAAACTGCACGCAGACGTAAAAATGGTATCCATGAGTTCATCTGACTCTGGGGAAGTAGATAAAGGGCTTCATTGCCAAAATCCCGAAGTATCCCTTTAACCCTAATACTCATGTTATTTCATGTACGATGGCCTGTCTATTCTGTGTTGACTTCTCTGTCAAATATCTTGTGCATCCAGTCTACATCTTGCTGTATAAGAATTTAAATGTTTTTGCAATTTATGAAGCTTGCTGCCTCACCCCTCATCATTATAAAGAGTCATAAAATATGTATGTGTGACGATAGCGTGGGCTGGATGAGCGACTGATAAACGGATGCTTTATTCGCCTGTATAAATATTAAAGTAGCAGTCAGTCACCCTAGAGCAGTTGACCCTATATTCTCCTTTCTCTCCTGTTCTGTAGGGAGATATGCCAAGCTCTCTCTCTCCCTCGTTCTCTCTCTCACCTGAGGCTTATCAGTTTCAGTGCTGTAACCTGAGCTATCACGGACCTCAATACCCAACCCAACCACAACACACAAGTGACCCTGTATACCCTAGTGCCTGGTCTAGGATCAGATGTGTTCATTAGCACAGACTGGTGAGGATTGAAATAAGGTTTAAAGCTAACTGACTCTGAATCAGTGGGTAACCAGTGGCAAGCAGCACCTGAGCAGCGTGGCCCAGCCCCAGCATCCCACTAACTGACTGGTGGACTGGGTGGTACCTGCATAGGTAATCAGACACCCAGCACACACATGATGCCTCTGAAACACACACACACACAGCAGGTAGGCAGGACGAGGGGTTCACTGTGTTGAAGAGAGAGTTGTTCCATCTTTTGTACTGCCAGAGAGTGCGAGAGAAGGAGGAGAGAAGAAAGAAGAGCTAGTCACAACCAGGCGAAGGAGTCGAGACCAGGAACCCCAGACAGACCCAGACTGACCCAGACAGAGATAAAGCATTGGCTTACGAAGTATTTAGATCATATACTGAACCATGAGTGGAGGAAAAAGGTGTGTTGTAGCTGGAGGACTCAAAAACACACAGGGTAAGATAGTGTGACTGACCGGTGGATACTCAGTGCACTCATCAACACAGTGAAGAATGGCCTTAGAATTCCTCTTCTTCTGGCGCTGAGGATATTAACCTGGGGGAAAGGAGAGAACAGGTGTCTCTTGCAGGCTCTTGAGGGTGACAACGCTGTGGCTTGACTGACTCCTGACAGACCTGTTGTGGGGAAACACCCGGAAAGTGTTGTTGCCATTGGGGGCTTTGTATGGTTGTTTTCCGTGTGATTCTACATTCTATCAGCATGCACGGTCTCCCCTGTTCTGCGCTGCTCCACTGTTTCGGCAGTCCCGCAGACGTTACAGCCAACCCTACACAGTCCCTGGACCCGGACCCCTCCCGATCCGGCAGAACTGATCTAGAACCCCCCGTGGTGGTGGGCCCTGTTCTCTGCCAACCGGTTCCCAAACCAGACCCCCATCTGGAACACCAGCCCCACCACAGAATTGTCAGCTTTATATCTACACACACCAGAACAAGAACTCTGAATGGCACCTACTCCAACTCCAATGGTCAACTGCCAGGGAGGGAGAGCCACAGCTTTAAGACACCTCTGGCCTGCCATTGCCTGTCAGACAGCGTTGAGGGGCATCATGAGCTGGTGATTGGTTTAGAGCTTGGGGTGAAGTACCCTATCATCCCCAGACCCTCCATCATTATCAGACAACCCAAGGTATGTTGTATAGGTGTGCAAGATATTACTCTACCACTATGCTGGTCTGATAAAATAATGTTATACTGTGCAGCAGTTGATGTCATCAGATTTAGGCCATTCTTCACCAAGCTACCACAAGGGGGAATCTAGAGCCCAAACATGATTTTCAGTAGCCCACCTTTTAATACCAGTTGAGACCATCTTCTCTATATCAAAATTTTTTAAATGTGTGTGCACACACACACACACAAACTAGCACGGATACCCCCTTGGCTGTGTGGATTGTGTGTCAGTTGGACTGTCTCAGATCCTGTTCAACATGACCTACGTGCCCTGACACGTCTGGGGTGGCACACACACATTAGTGTCTCAGTATAGTAGCATGTGTGTTTTGTCAGTCTAGAGTTTCCCATTAAGTAGGCTGTGGTGGATTGTGTGATGATGTTAACTGTTGCCAGCACAAATCATATGTACACCTTATAGGCTACCAATGTGATAATTCTCCTTCATTCATCCCCAGATTCATGGACCAAACCTTTCGTGCATAAATATGACCTGACTATTTATTGTTTATTTGTCTATGGTCCTGATAGGCCTACTGTCAGGCTACATCTCCTATAGGCCTACATAGACAATCGGTTTATGTTTGAGCATTTATCAGCGTTTGTTTGGCTATATAGTTTATTCCACTACCCTAATAAGAAACACAGGCACATCACAGTTACTTCCAGTGCATTCGGAAAGTATTCAGACCCCTTGACTTTTTCAACATTTTGCACGTTACAGCCTTATTCTAATCCTTATCAATATACACACAATAACTCATGACAAAGCATTAACAGGTTTTTAGTTTTTTTTTTGCATATTTATTACAAATAAAATACGGAAATACCTTATTTAAGTATTAAGACCCTTTGCTACGATATTTGAAATTGAGCTCAGGTGCATCCTGTTTCCATGATCATCCTTGAGATGTTTCTACAACTTCATTGGAATCAACCTGTGGTAAATTAAATTGATTGGACATGATTTGGAAAGGCACACCTGTCTATATAAGTTTCCACAGTTGACAGTACATGTCAGACCAAAAACCAAGCCATGAGGTTGAAGGAAGTGTCCGTAGAGCTCCGAGACAGGATTGTGTCGAGGAACAGATCTGGGGCCACTCATTTCAAAACATTTCTGCAGCATTGAAGGTCCCCAAGAACACAGTGGCCTCCATCATTCTTAAATGAAAGAAGTTTGGAACCACCAAGACTAGAGCTGGCCACCTGGCCAAACTGAGCAATCGGGGGAGAAAGGCCTTGGTCAGGGAGGTGACAGAGCTCCAGAGTTCCTCTGTGGTGATAGGATAACCTTCCAGAAGGACAACCATCTCTGCAGCACTCCACCAATCAGGCCTTGATGGTAGAGTGGCCAGATGTAAGCCACTTCTCAGTAAAAGGCATGAGAGCCAGCTTGGAGTTTGCCAAAAGGCAACTAAATATTCTCAGACCATGAAATACAATGAAATATGCCTGAATGCCAAGAGTCACATCTGCAGGAAACCTGGCACCATCCCTACAGTGAAACATGGTGGTAGCATCATGCTGTGGGGATGTTTCTCAGCGGCAGGAACTGGGAGACTAGTCAGGATCGAAGGAAAGATGAACGGAGACAAGTACACAGAGATCCTTGATGAAAACCTGCTCCAGAGCGCTCAGGACCTGCGACTGAGGCGTAGGTTCACCTTTCAACAGGACAGCAATACTAAGCACACAGCCAAGACAATACAGGAGTGGCCTTGGGACAAGACTCTGAATGTCCTTGAGTGGCCCAGCCAGAGCCCGGACTTGAACCTGTTCGAACATCTCTGGAGAGACCTTAAAATAGCTGTGCCGCGAAGCTCCCTATCCAACTTGACAGAGCTTGAGAGGATCTGCACAGAAGAATGGGAGAAACTCCCCAAATACAGGTGTGCCAAGCTTGTATCATCATAACCAAGAAGACTTTTGGCTGTAATCGCTGCCAACGGTGCTTCAACAAAGTACTGAGTAAAAGTTCTGAATACTTATGTAAATGTAACATTTCATTTTTTATACATTTTCAAACAAGAAGACACACCCCTCTCAGAGAGAGAGACACCGCTTAATGTGAGTTCTCACATTTTTCAACATGTTTTTTTACAAAAGGATAGATTTGAAGTTAGATAAACATGTATTTTTGGGCAGGTACATATGCAGGATGCTACCCTCCACAGCATGGCCTTCGCTCCAGATCAACACTCCAAACCTACAAACAAATTTTGACAAAAATGAACTGGAGAGATTAGTGCTTCCAGTGTTTTATTTTTTCTAAGCTATACGGAGGGTGCTCTAGCCAACAAACAACAGAGACCTGAGGACACCATTCCAACCTAGAACTGAGCGAGACACAAATTCAATTAGCACTAAGGTGTGAAGTAAACGGCCTTTGAGCCCAACAAGTGTCAGGAGTCTTTGAAGTGTCCTCTGAAGCCCCCTCCTGCTATTCAAAGACCATTCGCTGGCATTCTTCCCTGGTTGTCTACCCCTGCCTGGAACAGGTACCCCCACCACACTCACCCCTCTCTCCCGAGCTTTCACTCGCCTCCAGCACACAGGCACTGTTGGGGCGAGTGACTCTGAACTTACAATGGCTAGCCCCAAGTCGTTATGTATTTTAAAATGTTCTTGTGCATTTTGCTATTTGCCTCATGACTCCTCCATACTTTGTTGACTACAAACGTTCTTTACCCAACCATGAAACAGACTATGTTTGTTCCCACACTCGGGACTCTGACTCTCTATTGGTTACACAGACTTTTACCTGATGAAATTGCTGTACAATATGATCCTGTCGCCATCTGATGCACATTCAGATGTCATAAATCAGCACTGCAGAGCTCTCCTCTGCCGTGCCTTGATTGTATTATTGTTGATGATATCTGGAAATGTAGCATGTACACCCCGGCCCATCTACAGTTGCTAGCCCCAATTTTGACTTGCGCTCTGATATCTCCTTCACTGATTTCTGCTCTCGTAAAAGCCTGGGTTTTCTGAACGTTAACACTAGAAGATTATTACCTAAAATAGATCAATTGAAAGTTTGGGTTCACAGCTCCAATCCAGATGTGTCATTACTGAGATGTGGTTAAGAATGAGAGTTTTGAATACTGATGACAACCTTTCTGGTTATAATCTTTTACGTCAAGACAGATCTTCAAAAGGTGGGGGACTGGCAATCTTTACCAAGGATGACCTTCAGTGCTCTGTTGTCCCCAAACATTATGATTTTCTGGTTTTAAGCATTAAACGTTCAAATAGCTCTTTGTTGACTGTTGCTGGGTGCTATCGTCCTCCATCAGCACCGGCCTGTACCCTACCTGCTCTAAGCTCTCTCCTGGCCCTTTACACTAAGTCTGAATTTGTCTTGCTAGGTGACCTAACCTGGGACATGCTTAAACCCCCTGACCAAGTCCTAAAGCAATGGGACTCTCTAAATCATTCTCAGATTATCACCAATCCCACAAGATATGACTCCAAACACCCAGAAAAGGCTACTCTCCTCGATGTTATCCTCACAAATAATCTGATAGGTATGCTCTCTGCGCTTTTAACGGACCTCTCAGACTATCAGTCTCAGACTATCAGTCTCAGACTATCAGTCTCAGACTATCAGTCTCAGACTATCAGTCTCAGACTATCAGTCTCAGACTATCAGTCTCAGACTATCAGTCTCAGACTATCAGGTCTGAGACTATCAGGTCTGAGACTATCAGGTCTGAGACTATCACAGTGCAGGTGCATTTATACGGAGACTTGATTACACACAGGTGGATTGTATTTATCATCATTAGTCATTTAGGTCAACATTGGATCATTCAGAGATCCTCACTGAACTTCTGGAGAGAGTTTGCTGCACTGAAAGTAAAGGGGCTGAATAATTTTGCACGCCCAATTTTTCAGTTTTTGATTTGTTAAAAAAGTTTGAAATATCCAATAAATGTCGTTCCACTTCATGATTGTGTCCCACTTGTTGTTGATTCTTCACAAAAAAATACAGTTTTATATCTTTATGTTTGAAGCCTGAAATGTGGCAAAAGGTCGCAAAGTTCAAGGGGGCTGAATACTTTCGCAAGGCACTGTACATTTTACAAACACAATCATGATCGTACATAAACACAAAAGACTGGCAGGTCAGCAGTAATGGGAAACTAGACTACTACACCATGTCCTCAATAAGTACCCTGCTGAAAAAAACAGCATAGACCAGCCTTCGCTGTGTTTTGGACTCTGGTCACTAGCAAATGCTGGTCACCCACAAAACCAGTACCAAGTAATATTATAGTGGTATGCAAAGTTGTGTTTTATTCCTATCGGAATACAACCTGAGTGGGAATATCCACCAATTTTAACTTTTTTTCACCCACAATCTGCATTCAGAATCAAATCAAATGTATTTATATAGCCCTTCTTACATCAGCTGATATATCAAAGTGCTGTACATAAACCCAGCCTAAAACCACAAACAGCAAGCAATACAGGTGTAGAAGCACGGTGGCTAGGAAAAACTCCCTAGAAAGGCCAAAACCTAGGAAGAAACCTATAGAGGAACCAATCTATGACGGGTGGCCAGTCCTCTTCTGGCTGTGCCAGGTGGAGATTATAACAGAACATGGCAAAGATGTTCAAATTATCATAAATGACCAGCATGGTATAACAGACGAGCCCCCCGACACAAACTACTGCAGCATAAATACTGGAGGCTGAGACAGGAGGGGTCAGGAGACACTGTGGCCCCATCCGATGATACCCCCAGACAGGGCCAAACAGGCAGGATATAACCCCACCAACTTCGCCACCAAGCACAGCCCCCACACCACTAGAGGGATATCTTCAACCACCAATTTACCATCCTGAGACAAGGCCGAGTATAATCCACAAAGATCTCCGCCACGGCACAATCCTGCCTGCCAGGATGAAAAAAAATTTGACTACATAAACCATCTAAACTGGAACAACCATTTCAGTAACGCGTGCAATAAAGCCAACAAACAGATTAGATTAGTTTAGAAAAATGTATATTTTTTTATTTTTTGTGTAGCATAAGATACATTTATGTATTAATAAATCAATCAAAGTACATGCAAAAACACAGATATTGAAATAAAGAATACAAACAATTATGAAACTGTAATAGAGCACTCTGGTAAATATTATAATGATGGGTGTGGTTATGCAGACCAGCTAGACCATGCTGGACCAGCATACACTCAAAAAAATAAGGTTATTGAGGGGTTCTTTGTCAGGGGCGAGGGTGATACAGTGTGTGTAACCATATTTTACATAGCATGTTATGAAGTGTTCCTTACTGCGGGGATGGTTGTATAGAGCCTTCCTGTTCTTTCCCTCTCCACCATGTTTGCCTTTTATGTCATGAAATGCTAAACTGATAAAACCTTTCTTTAATTGTACGGTACACCACAGGCAAACAGCAACAATACTTAATGAAGCTGAATGAAGGTGTTATTGATGTAAAAGGACAGTAGTCTGCTGATTACTTAAGACTATACCTCCCTTGTGAATTGATCGCACAACCTCTTGGTTGCTAATGACCTAAATTTCCTGCTAAACTACCAGGTCAGTGGGCAAAGCATAGATTGTCCACAGATTTAATGGCAAGAATATTGTTCTGCACTTTGATAAAAGTCGGACAGAATCAAGTCACTAACTGCCTAATTATCTGACAACACCAACATAATAAAATTGCAGTGCTCAGGGAGACAATGTAAAGTGTGCTTAAACGCTTTGACCTTGCAAGCTTTTGAAAAAAGTGCATGAATATTTCAGCTTTACCACCAGGGACAGCTTTATTAGAAAGAACATATATCAGCACACTCTCAAAATTAGGGTACGGTTAGGGTACAGAGTTTTACCCTTTTTTACCATATTTGGGGGCATGGTCTAATGTTCATGTATTTGTGCCAACCGTCAGTGTAAGTGTTGTACCGGTTTAAGTGGTTGAGCAACACTTTTAACGATGTCAGGTTTGAGCTATTAAATGGTTACTGTGCAATTCTCACTAATTTAATGGAAGTTAATTGTGTGGAAGTTGCTGTCAATACGGCATTATTGAATTGGTAACCTGCTGTCAGTAAATGATAGTGAAATTCCATGAAATGTAGTAGTCTGTAACTGGTAGTAACTCATTGGCAAAGTTAATGTCAGTAAGTTACAGTAACATACTTTCAACTAGCAGCTCGCTGTACCTTCAATGAGCCTTTTTGATTACAAGGAAGCTTAAAACATTAAGAGTCCCACACTTGGGACCCAGCCTCTAGGTTGGAAGATTACTGACTGTCATGCCACACCATCAGGTCAGTGAGTATGACATAGATCAACCACAGTAAGTTGCTGTGAATTTTACAGAAACGACTTGTAGCAAGCTGACACGAGCTTACCGGGAAATGGATAGTAACACCATAACAGTGCAGCCCTGATAAGGAACAAATAAGGCATCAACTTAATTCTTCCTTAATTTAATGCTAAAACCACTTAAACTGGTACAACACTTCTACTGACGGTTGGCACAAATGCACCATCTTTGGACCATGTCCCCAAATATGCTAATGTGAGAGTGTTCTCTTCATGAGAGTGTTCTAAATGGAACTCAAGAGGGTTCTCCTACCTACATGGACAAATCACAGGGTCGTACGTGGCACCCACAAAAGGTTCCCCCATAGGGACAAATGACATAATGTCAACTGGTTATAATTTCTTAACAATATTTTTCACACCTACAGATCAGTTGGCGTAGCAGGAAGTTCAGGTTGCTGGCATCAGTAAGGTTGTGAATTTAAATCCCAATTGAGAGAATTGAAGTCATCCGGATTTGAAGTTCTAAGAGCGTTGCTGGTCAGCAAAACCAGTATTTTTTTTTTGAATTGGTTGTTTCAAGATCTGTGTTTTTGAATTAATGAATGAATTAATCTTATTTTACACAGACGAACACATCAAAGGCTGGTGTGCCAGTGAAAACACAACGAAGGCTGGTCTGCCAGCATAACCACCTAGATTGCCAATCACTGTTTTTTTTACATTTTTTGTTTTTTTATTTAAGCTTTATTTAACTACGTAGGCAAGTCAGTTAAGAATACGTTCTTATTTAAATCTGTTGCATACAAATTATGTTGCATACAATAAGCTTCTATTCTCCCTGTCACAGGGGGATTTATGGGTGATTTAAGATGAAATCGTCAACCCTGTTACTGTCAACCGTGTTACGGTCAACCCTCTTACTTTATCTTGCACTTATTTGGCAATTACTATATTCTTTTATTTATTTAAAATGTGTTTTTTATTAAGATGAACATGTGACCTTTATGACAGAATGTTGAAATTAGGTGAAATCAAAAGAAACCGATTTGGTGGAACAACGCTACTACTGATATTTTCTGTTTTGCATTTAATCTCTGGCATAGGCTATCTTAGTCCAGGTCCTGTAATGTGTTCAGATGTGTGTAATTCTTCTCCGCTAATCGTTTGTATCTTTATTAAGCCATCAACTGGAACAGATGTAACTCTGATCTCTTGATCCATACCCTTTACATTTGTGTGTCTGTGCATGTGTGTCGTGTGGGTCTGTGTGTTTGCGTGTGTGCGTGGGTATGTGTGTGTCTTGTGTGTGTGTGTGTGTGTGTGTGCGTACGTGTGTGTGTGTGCGTGCGTGCGTGTGTGCATGTGTGTGTGTCAGGGTTTATCTGTGGCCTACTCTCAGAGAGCCGGATGTGTTTGTAGGCCACCTGCTTTATCTGTGACAGAGGAAGTGGGAAACTGTTGCCATTAACCAAACAAACTGGATGGTCAGAATAGAGACAGATAGAGATAGAACAAGTAGTGAACGAAAGATCTTTAGATAGATTCAAACTTCTTGCTCTGCCTAATTACATTTTAATCTATACAATATACAACCTCAAAACACTTCTATGCCCGTTTCAGAATGATTTGAAGTATCAGTCACAGCACTCCAGTACAATTTCGTTAAATAGCTATTTCCTGCATGACTTACACTATATTTACAATAGTATGTGGACACCCCTTCAAATTAGTGCATTCGGCTATTTCAGCCACACCCGCTGCTGACAAGTGTATAAAATCGAGCATACAGCCATGCAATCTCCATAGACAAACATTGGTAGTAGAATTACCTTACTGAAGAGCTCAGTGACTTTCATTGTGGCACGGTAAAAGATGGTCACCTTCCAACAATGTCCGTTCATCAAATTTCTGCACTGCTTGTGCTGCCCCGGTCAACTGCAAGTGCTGTTATTGTGAAGTGGAAATGTCTAGGAGCAACAATGGCTCAGCCGCGAAGTGGTAGGCCACACAAGCTCACAGAACTGGACCGCTGAGTGCTGATGCGCGTAGTTGTAGTAATTGTCTGTCCTCGGTTGCAACACTCATTACCAAGTTCCAAACAGACTCTGTAAGCAACATCAGCACAATAACTGTTTGTCGGGAGCTTCATGAAATGGGTTTCCATGGCCGAGCTCCCACACACAGCCTAAGATCACTGTGCGCAATGCCAAGCATCGGCTGGAGTGGTGTAAAGCTTGCCGCTATTGGACTCTGAAGCAGAGGAAACACCTTCACCATCTGGCAGTCTGACGGACGAATCTGGGAAACAGTTTGGCGAAAGCCCTTTCCTGTTTCAGCATGACAATGCCCCCGAGGTCCAAACAGAAATGGTTTGTCGAGATCTGTGTGGAAGAACTTGACTGGAATTCACATAGCCCTGACCTCAACTCCAACGAACACCTTTGGGATGAATTGGAATGCCGACTGCGAGCCAGGCCTAATTGCCCAACAGTAATGCTCTTGTGGCTGAATGGAAGCAAGTCCCCGCAGCAATGTTCCAACATCTAGTGGAACGCCTTCCCAGAAGAGTAGAGGCTGTTATAGTAGCAAAGGGAGGACCAACTCCATATTAATGCCCACAATGTTTTTGATTGCCTGTGCATGTGTGTGTGTGCGTGTGTGTGCGTGCGTGCGTGCGCGTGTGTGCGCGTGTTTGTGTGTGTGTGTGTGCGTGCGTGCGTGCGTGCGTGCATGCGCATTTATGTGTGTTTGACCTGGGAGGTGATTGACAGTGCTCTTTTCTGTTTCATCTTGGGGGTTCACATCAGCAATCAGAATTCCAGGAAGCTTCGTCTGACTGGTCGGAATATATGGAGGACGGGACATTATCAGGTACAGAAATGAACACAAACGTCCTGTTCTCTCTTCCTTTCACCATCCTCTCTACTCCTGCTCTCGTTACTCCTTCATTCTCTTCCTCTCCTCCTTTCCCTCCACATTTCTGGATATATATTTGGGAAGGAAAACCCCTGGCACGTACTGTGATCTCATAATGGAAAAACAAAACTTAACATTTGTGTGTGGAGAGATGGGTCTGTGGAAAATATCATCATAAAACATTTTCTCACTCTGCAATAAACCACCAAATTATTGTTTTGCTTCCCAAGTTGACTTTGTTCATATTCTACAGCATTCAAAAGTCTACTGTATTTAGGTTTTTCTTGTTTAATGTTTTCTTGGAACTCTAAGTACAAAGGAAATACTTCTGAGGGGTCATTACCTTTTCCCCTCCATGTCTTGTTATGTTCATACTGAAGTAAACTGCAAGAGGAGTACTCATTAAAACGTCTGTATCTGTGGTGATGTAGGGATGTGGAAAAAAGGATAGCCTGCTTGAGTTTGTGTGTGTGTGTGTGTGTGTGTGTGTGTGTGTGTGTGTGTGTGTGTGTGTGTGTGTGTGTGTGTGTGTGTGTGTGTGTGTGTGTGTGTGTGTGTGTGTGTGTGTGTGTGTGTGTGTGTGTGTGTGTGTGTGTGTGTGTGCGTGTGTGCGTGTGTGCGTGCGTGTGTGTCACTGGCGTACCAGACACCCCACAACCACAGGCTCTGGGAGCCCACAACCATGACATAGGGTCACCAGGTGAATCCAGGTGAAAGCTATGATCGCTTTTGAATGTCACTTGTTAAATCCACTTAGTGTAGGTGAAAGGGAGGAGACAGGTTGATGGTGAATGGACAAGACAAAAGATTTAAGTGCCTTTGAACGGGATATGGTAGTAGGTGCTAGTGTGTTAAGAATTTCAATGCTGCTAGAATGGTCCATCACCCAAAGGACATCCAGCCAGCTTGACACAACTGTGGGAAGCATTGGAGTCAACATGGGCCAGCATCCCTGTGGAACACTTTCAACATATTGTAGAGTCCATGCCATGACGAATTGAGTCTGTTCTGCAGGCAAAAGGGGGCGCAACTCAATGTTGTTGTACACTCAGTGTACACTCAGTTTTGTACACTCAGTGGAAACTGGTACGCCACTGGTGTGTGTGTGTTCAAGCACCTTGCCAGGATTTCTGAGGGTGGCTCATTACAGACGGTTACCTAGGCAATAGGTCTCAGGACAAAGTCTGGGTGGGGCCAATGGCAAGCTGATTATTAGTGTGTGTGTGTGTGCGCGCGCGCCAGCCAGGAGTACTCAGGGGACAGATGGGTAACATGGCTGCCCCGATTAGCTTTCCAAAGGGTGGTGCATTGATTGTCATATGTCAAATATCAGCCAGTGTCTACACGTGCATGTGTGTGTGTTTAGCATCCCTTACTCTCATTGATAGTATAGAAGAGGTACATGTTCCAGACGCTTTTAAAGGATTAACATCTTTAACTCTTTCTGTATATGACACAAACACATACACACACACACGCACACATACATACATACACACAAACACACACACACACACACACGCACACATACATACATACACACAAACACACACACACACAAACTGTACCCAGGCAGACAGAACATCTGTTAACTTCTCATAGATGTTGTTGGCACACAGTAGGTGAAATCTATTCCTGGATCCAACATAAAGTTCCCTGTCCCTGTCATGGGGTATGTTGGTTATTTGGCCTGTGTGTCTCAGATAGGGCGTGAGAGTTAAATTCAGACACAATGGGGTTTCTTTATTTCCTGATAACAGTGTTCCCCATTTCCTAAAGTCTGTTGTTGAAAAGAGAGTGTGACGTACACACACCACACACAGACACACACTGTCACACTCCACACACACACACACTGACCTTGATTTCCCTCATGTCTTTTCCGGTGGTTGTGCTGTGTGTTTTGGGAAGGCCTCTGTGAACTCTTTCCTGTGTTGGAAATCCTGCTTATTCAGCTTAATCACACACACACAGACAGACAGACGTGGATGGACGGATGGACAGTCAGATAGAAATTCTCTATTGTTCTCTCCTCTGGGCTCAATTATTCACCATCCACATTTGACTGTTCTTTATATCATTGCAAGTCATTGTGTCCATCTCTGTAAGTCTGTGTGTGTTTCCTTATACTGCATGAACAATTTCAGTGGCTGAAGACTTGTTTTTACCCCATATGCTAGCTAAACGGAGATTATGAATGCTTTCATTGAGACGGGAGGTAGGAGTACGTCTGACCAGAAGTGACACAGAAAGAGTGTTCCATGGAGTATCAGCTAATGTAAACAGTGTGTTCCTTACCCCACAACAACAGTAAAACAGGTTATGGAAGGAACATGCAAAAAGGATTGGATATTCCAATGTCAGTTGAGTTGTTTGTTAATAAAGCTATATTCAATTCTGAACGTTCCCTAATATGGTGGCCATTCCAACCTTAACAGATCTGGGAACATCACTTCTAGTAATACTAATCCAATGGTAATGACTGTGCTCAGTCAGCAGGAAGAGCTATGTACTGCTTTCCCAAACTGTGTATGCAGTAGGTCTCTGTGGCATTTACAAGGTTAAAAGAGGATTTATTCCTATTGATTACTTTGGCAGGGTCTAAATCTGTATGACCTCAGTCACAGACACATACACACGCATGGACACATACACACGCATGGACACATTCACACGCACACACACACAAACACAGAGAGAGAGAGATTGTGCTGAAACTCTAAAATAGTTATTTTTAATAGTATAGTTTTTAACAATCACTTAGGCACTAATTTCAGAACCTTGTGGTCCTTTTTCAAACCTCTAGACACAAAACTCAAAACGGTCATCACTTGTAACACAGGCTGTCCAATGTTCAAAACATTGCATTGTGCATTCATATCTTTAAAGAAACCTTGCACTTGCAGAATCATTGGTTCAGTCAGATAACTCATTTATCATGAAATACCATAGGACCATTCATTTAGATCACCCACACACAAGATACCGATAGTTTCACTGTGTAGTTGTTAGTACAATCATTAAATATTGTAGTACAAAATATGTGATACATGTTTCCTTATGCTACTACACGTAGATAATACACTGTAAAAGGACTAGTAGAGAGAATACTACAGACACAGTGGGATCATTGAACAAAATATAAAATGTATTGATGAAATACAATAAAATCACAACATATGTTTCTTTGAATCAAAGCAAAAATAATTAGCAACAAAAAAAGAAAAAACAGTTAAAGGTCAACTGCAGTGTTCCTCACCTGGCTTACTGTAAAACATCACTGCAGTGTTCCTCACCTGGCTTACTGTAAAACATCACTGCAGTGTTCCTCACCTGGCTTACTGTAAAACATCACTGCAGTGTTCCTCACCTGGCTTACTGTAAAACATCACTGCAGTGTTCCTCACCTGGCTTACTATAAAACATCACTGCAGTGTTCCTCACCTGGCTTACTGTAAAACATCACTGCAGTGTTCCTCACCTGGCTTACTGTAAAACATCACTGCAGTGTTCCTCACCTGGCTTACTGTAAAACATCACTGCAGTGTTCCTCACCTGGCTTACTGTAAAACATCACTGCAGTGTTCCTCACCTGGCTTACTGTAAAACATCACTGCAGTGTTCCTCACCTGGCTTACTGTAAAACATCACTGCAGTGTTCCTCACCTGGCTTACTGTAAAACATCACTGCAGTGTTCCTCACCTGGCTTACTGTAAAACATCACTGCAGTGTTCCTCACCTGGCTTACTGTAAAACATCACTGCAGTGTTCCTCACCTGGCTTACTGTAAAACATCACTGCAGTGTTCCTCACCTGGCTTACTGTAAAACATCACTGCAGTGTTCCTCACCTGGCTTACTGCAAAACATCACTGTAGTGTTCCTCACCTGGCTTACTGTAAAACATCACTGCAGTGTTCCTCACCTGGCTTACTGTAAAACATCACTGCAGTGTTCCTCACCTGGCTTACTGTAAAACATCACTGCAGTGTTCCTTACCTGGCTTACTGTAAAACATCACTGCAGTGTTCCTCACCTGGCTTACTGTAAAACATCACTGCAGTGTTCCTCACCTGGCTTACTGTAAAACATCACTGCAGTGTTCCTCGCCTGGCTTACTGTAAAACATCACTGCAGTGTTCCTCACCTGGCTTACTGTAAAAAGCAAAACAAAAGATTGATTACTGCACTTCTATATTTCCATCAACCCTGTCTTGTGGATTTGGCCAAAGGTTCTCATCCACATCACAATGGATGTTTTCATTAGCCAAACATCTTGGGAAGAATCTTCGGGCATGGCGAATCCAGGCCTGACACTGGTCTGCCGTGATGTCATTGCATGCGTCATCCATAGCGAAGGGTGGCTTGTTCGTGAGGGTGCCTATCATATACCTCCCACCTCCATGTGGAGAAAAATTCCTCAATCGGGTTAAGGAAAGGAGAGTATGGGATAAGCACAGGGTGGTCAATTGTGGATGGGCCTGAAACCATGCTTGCACCATTTGAGCATGGTGGAACCTAACATTATCCCACACAATGACATAGGTCAT
This sequence comes from Oncorhynchus tshawytscha, assembly GCF_018296145.1. Lineage (NCBI taxonomy): Eukaryota > Metazoa > Chordata > Actinopteri > Salmoniformes > Salmonidae > Oncorhynchus > Oncorhynchus tshawytscha. Next base: position 32,343,657 of record NC_056434.1, on the reverse strand, counting down.
GCCATCAGCTCTACAGACCTGATTTAGCTCATCAAGGACTGTTACATTCGAACAGCGAATCATGTGGCTGCCTGCAACTCAATATATAGAGTATATAGAGTAGAGAGTAAAACGGTGGTGTGCAGAATGGCATCTCTTAACGTACAACACCGTGAATAATTCAGTCTTTTGTGGAGGCAAAAGGGGGTCCTACCCAGTACTAGATAGGTGTACTTAATAAAGTGGCCGGTGAGTGTACAGTAATGTCAAATCTGAAAACATGGTCTGGAAAAGTGGTACATGGGACCATAGAAACAGTGTCTGATAAAGAATGATGATGAAATATTACATCCATAGATAATGTAGTCCAATTGGTTCATGTTCCACAGTACGTCTGGCGTTACGTCTGGAGGTAACCTGCCACCATCCCTATGGAACATTTCTGGGATCATTTATTTCAGCTCACGAAACATGTTACGTTTATATTTTTGTAATACAATACTTTGATGTTGTTGTGTCATTTTGAACAGGTGATTTTAGTTCAATGAACAAATGATCTTAGCTTTATGTGTATTGTATCCAAGCATTTGGAAAAAGTGTTAGAGTTTTGAAAATTTGCATTTTGCTCATTGGTTGTGACTTTTGTGTCTAGAGGGTTAGTGCCAAAGTGATTGTAAAAAACTGTATCTATCCTGATTGCCTAGTCATTTTTACCCCTCCTTCAAGTACATATTACCTCAATTACCTCATCTACCGCGTACCCTGACCATTGAATTGGGACCGGTACTCCTTGTATAGACTCGTTATTGTTCATGTATTGTGTTACTATTTCCTTGTTTATCTTTTGCAAATATCTCCGCCATTTTAACTCTGCATTGTTGGGAAAAGGCTGGTAAGTAATCATTTCACGGTAAAGTCTACACCTGTTGTATTTGGCGAATGTGACAAATATAACTGATTAAATTGATTTTCTTTCTCACCCATCTACACCCCAATGACAAAGTCAAAACAAGATTTAGACATTTTTTGAAAATGTACTGAAAATTAAATACAGAAATATCTCATTTACATAAGTATTCACACCCCTGAGTCAATACTTTGTAGAAACACATTTGGTAGTGATTACAGCTGTGAGTATTTCTGGGTAAGTCTGTAAGAGCTTTCCACACCTGGATTGTGCAACATTTGCCCATTATTCTTTTCAAATGTCTTCAAGCTCTGTCAAATTGGTTGTTGAACATTGCTAGACAACCATTTTCAGGTCTTGACATCATTTTTTAAGTAGATTTAAGTGAAAACTGTAACTCGGCCACACAGGAACATTCACTGTCTTCTTGGTAAGCAACTCCAGTGTAGATTTTGCATTGTGTTTTAGGCTATTGTCCTACTGTACGGCAATTTCATCTCCCAGTGTCTGCCCTAGAATTTTTCCTGTGCTTAGGTCCTTTACATTTATTTTTTTATCCTGAAAAACTCCCCAGTCCTTAACGATTACAAGCATACTTATAAAATGATCCAGACACCACTATTCTTGAAAATATTGAGAGTGGTACTCAGTAATGTGTTGCATTGGATTTGCCCCGAACATAAAACTTTGTATTCAGGACAAAAAGTGAATTGCTTTAGCATATTTTTTTGTCTGTATTACTTTAGTGCCTTGTTGCAAACAGGATGGATGTTTTGGAATATTGTTATTCTGTACAGGCTTCCTACTTTTCACTCTGTCAATTAGGTTAGTATTGTGGAGTAACTACATTGTTGTTGATCCATCCTCAGTTTTCTCCCATAACAGCCATTAAACTCTGTAACTGTTTTAAAGTCACCATTGGCCTCGGTTTCCGTTGGCCTCGGTTTCCTTCCTCTCTGGCAACTGAGTTAGGAAGGACGCCTGTATCATTGTAGCGACTGGGTGTATTGATACACCATCCAAAGTGTCATTAATAACTTCACCACTCTCAAAGGGATATTCAATGTCTGATTTATTTTTAACCATCTACCAATAGGTGCCCTTCTTTGCGAGACATTATAAAACCTCCCTGGTCTTTGTGGTTGAATCTGTTTGAAATTCACTGCTCAAATGAGGGACCTTACAGATAATTGTATGTGTGTGGTACATAGATGAAGTAGTCATTTAAACATTGTGTTAAACACTATTATGACACACAGAGTGAGTCCATACAGCGTGTTATGTGACTTGTTCAGCACATTTTTACTCCTGAACTTATTTAGGCTTGTTATAACAAAGGGGTTGAATACTTATTGACACAATACATTTTTGCCTTTTATTTTTAATAAATGTTTAAATATTTTGAAAAACATAGTTTCACTTTGACATTATGGGGTATTGTGTGCAACGTTTTCACTTCACTTGCTAATAACTTCATATTAAGGACCAAAAGCAATATGTCATGACAACCATATGGTTTTGACCTTCTATCAACTGAACAGTACTATATTCTGAGAGGAGCAGAGAGAGTAACTTTCACTCACAGGATGACAACCCCGTTACCGTGGTTTAAGATAAGCACCATTTGCTGTTTAAAGAAAAGTCTCTTGACTGAGGAACAACAGGTCGAGCTGAAATGGTGGCTGGATTGGAGTCAGTGGAGGGATATACACCACATGGAAAACATGTCTTTGATGTGTTTATGATACCATTCCAGACATTATTGTGAGCCGTCCTCCACTCAGCAGCCCCCACTGACATACAGAAGGGGCCAAGACACACAGTGGAAACACAGCCTGCCAGGTAACAGTAGATTACCCCAGTGAGAATGGAACAGTATTTACAGCCAGGAACAAATACATCAGACAGATTCACTATTCTGCATCCTTACAGTAGACATTACTGTAAAGGTCAGGAGAGGCTACTACTTAAATAACTGTCACCATGGACACTTAAATGGCTTGATTGTATGGGCAATGGTATCAACAATGTTTTGCAGAGTTACCAATTGAAGAGTTTAATTCCAAAACGCTATATACATATTCTGAAATGAATTATGAAAGAGATTATTGTGTTTATTCTTTATCTAATCATGGCATGGGATTGTTCAATGACAGGCATGTATTTGTTTAAAATCTAGCCTATTACTGAATGATATAATTTCAAAGACAAATACTATTTGTTGCAAAATGCTATAATTTCACCTCACTCTCAGAGAAATAAGTAGTACTGCTAGATTTTACACAGTCAAATGTAAAAAATAAAAAATAAAATGTTGATGAAGAAATGTACAAATTATACATTTGTGACATCAATATTAAAAAACGTTGACAAAAATAATTTCATACAGTAGTACGCGATCTGTATGTAAAACATTTACATTTGACATTTTAGTCATTTAGCAGATGCTCTTATCCAGAGAGACTTACAGTAAGTGCATTCATCATACCGTTTTTATCACTTTGGTACTATTTTCACAAGTATGTGGTTCATGTTCAGTACAATACTCCAAACTGGTCACACTTGTAACACAGCCAGTCTTTCATTCAAAACCTGTCATTTTCCAGTCATTTTGATTGAAACCATCTCTTACCACACAGCCATTGATTCAAAATATAAGTTTATTGTGAAATATAATGAGTACATTGGTTTAATCACCAAAACACAACATAATGATATCTTTCAATTGAGTCATTTTAACTACCAGTTAATCCAATAGCAAACAATCCAAGATATGTGTTTCAAATCCCCCTTACAAGTGCTGAAAGTAATATGCTACAGTACTGTCACTTGCAGTAGATTAAACAGTTTTCACATTCGGCACACAAATCTATAACTTCTATGAAATCTATCCAATGTATAATCGAAGTTGTGATCAATGAACACATCCTGCTACAATCTTTCATGCAAATACAGTTGAAGTCAGAAGTTTACATACACCTTAGCCAAATACATTTAATATCCGTTTTTCACAATTCCTGACATTAAATCCGAGTAACAATTCCCTGATTTAGGTCAGTTAGGATCACCACTTTATTTTAAGAATGTGAAATGTCAGAATAATAGCAGAGAGAATGATTTATTTCAGCTTTTATTTCTCTCATCACATTCCCTGTTGGTCAGATGTTTACATACACTCAATTATTATTTGGTAGCATTACCTTTAAATTGTTTAACTTGGGTCAAACATTTCCGGTAGCCTTCCACAAGCTTCCCACAATAAGTTGGGTGAATTTTGTCCCATTCCTCCTGACAGAGCTGGTGTAATTGAGTCAGGTTGTAGGACTTTTTTCTCGCACACACATTTTCAGTTCTGCTCACAAATGTTCTATAGGATTGAGGTCAGGGCTTTGTGGTGGCCACTCCAATACCTTAACTTTGTTGTCCTTAAGCCATTTTGCCACAACTTTGGAAGTATGCTTGGGGTCATTGTCCATTTGGAAGACCCATTTGCGACCAAGCTTTAACTTCCTGACTGATGTCTTGAGATGTTGCTTCAATATATCCATTTCATTTTCCTCTCATGATGCCATCTAGTTTGTGAAGTGCACCAGTCCCTCCTTCAGCAAAGCACCCCCACAACATGATGCTGCCACCCCCGTAATTCATGGATGGGATGGTGTTCTTTGGCTTGCAAGCCTCTCCCTTTTTCCTTCAAACATAAAGATGGTCATTATAGCCAAGCAGTTCTATTTTTGTTTCATCAAAAGTACGATCTTTGTCCCCATGTGCAGTTGCAAACCGTAGTCTGGCTTTTTTATGAAGGTTTTGGAGCAGTGGCTTCTTCCTTGCTGAGCGGCCTTTCAGGTTACGTCGATATAGGACTCGTTTTACTGTGGATATAGATACTTTTGTACCCGTTTCCTCGGGCATCTTCACAAGGTCCTTTGCTGTTGTTCTGGGATTGATTTTTCACTTTTCGCACCAAAGTACGTTCATCTCTAGGAGACAGAACGCATCTCCTTCCTGAGCGGTATGACGGCTCCGTGGTCCCATGGTGTTTATACTTGCTTTATATTGTTTGTACAGATGAACGTGGTACCTTTAGGCATTTGGAAATTGCTCCCAAGGATGAACCAGACTTGTAGAGGTCTGCAATTATTTTTCTGAGGTCTTGGCTGATTTATTTTTATTTTTTCATGATGTCAAACAAAGAGGCACTGAGTTTGAAGGTAGGCCTTGAAAGAAATCCACAGGTACACCTCCAATTGACTCAAATGATGTCAATTAGCCTTTCAGAAGCTTCTAAGGCTATGACATAGTTTTCTGGAATTTTCCAAGCTGTTTAGAGGCACAGTCAACTTAGTGTATGTAATCGTCTGATCCACTGGAATTGTGATACAGTGAATTATAAGTGAAATAATCGGTCTGTAAACAATGGTTTGAAAAATTACTTGCGTCATGCACAAAGTAGATGTCCTAACCGACTTGCCAAAACTATAGTTTGCTAACAAGAAATGTATGGAGTGGTTGAAAAACTAGTTTTAATGACTCCAACCTAAGTGTATGTAAACTTCTGACTTCAACTGTCACCATCAAAGTTTGGACACACCTACTCATTCAAAGGTTTTTCTTTATTTTTACTATGTTCTACATTGTACATCCAAAAATGCAATCAGTAACTTTTGTGTTACCCAAACTCAGTAACGTAATCTGATTACATTCCGTTACTTTTAGATTACATTCCCTTTAAGAGGCATTAGAAGAAGACAAACATGTATGTTACCAACTGAATGACATCTATTGCAGGATAAATCAATGTTAAAGTTTACATAGCTGGGCATATAATGGATGTTACATTTTACTTTATGGGTTGGTTATGTAGGCCTCTTCTAACCCATCGCTTACTACTACATATAATAATACGATTAAATTATATTAAAAAGTACATTAAAAACCCCGAAAGTCTGTCAAAATTCCAGTCATTCCAATAAATGTTAATCCCCTTGATTTTCAAGAATAGAACTTGGAAATATGGAAGTATAGATTAGCCAAATTGTTTTACCTGAGCAGGACCATAAAACTAAGGACTTATTAGCCAACTCTACTCTGTGGTTTATGATTTGTTGTCATGGAGGACTGATTGGGCTCATTGATTCGCATTGAAAAATAAATGCTGCGCTCATGGAATGACATGCTTTGAGTACTACTGGAATTTACATGTGAAAAATGAATGCCATATGCTGCATTTGCTATTGGACTATAGTTTACCTTTTGTTGGTGACACTTTGATATCTTGATAATATGCAGCTGTTTAAAGGGCAAATCCACAGATGAAACAATAACAAAACGGCCGCCCCGCCTCTGTTTTGTTAAAAAGCTGAGGGATGGGCCTGGAGACATGTAACCACTCTCAGATTAATAGACAGAGCTATAGATGCAAGGACTGACCATCCATAACATCCACAACAACCACAATCCGTAATGCACAAATAGCAAAATGAGAGAGCAGCAATGTGATTCACATCAATGCTCTATGTAGATATCAATAATATGTAGACTACACCACTGCTGTCATCCTTACATCCAAGCGTTTATTCAAATAGAATCATCTTTGGATGCCAACAGCAGTTGCACCATTGGAAGACAGCTTGGACTATAGCCCACAAAAACCTATTCCTGCTCTTTTCCCTCGAACCATCAAACACATTTGGTGTGCCATCGTAGTGGTCTCTGACTTGGGGTCAGACTTGCTCAGGTGGAACACAATTAAACGTGCACCTTTTTTCAACGCTGATTTGAATGTCATTGAGTAAACAAAGAAGTGTCAAAGAATTTAAAAGTAATCCTCAAAGCAATCATCTAGTTTTTCAAAAGTATCTGAAATCTGATTACAATATTTTTGCTGGTAACATAACGGATTACAGTTATCAGATTTTTAATAATATCTTACACCCAACCCTGGTAGTAACGGCAGGTAGTGGTTAGAGCATTGGAATAATAGCTGAAAGGTGGCAAGATTGAATCCCCTGAAGGTGGTTTGAGTCGTTCTGCCCCTGAACAAGGCAGTTAACCCATTGCTCCTAGGCTGTCATTGAAAATTGTTATTGAAAATAATAATTTGTTCTTAACTGATTTGCCTAGTTAAATAAAACATTTAAAAAGTGTTAAACAAATCAAAATACTTTTAATATTTTAGATTCTTCAAAGTAGCCACCCTTTGCCTTGATGACAGCTTTGCACACGCTTGGCATTTTCTCATCCAGATTCGCCTGGAAAGCTTTTCCAACAGTCCTGAAGGAGTTCCTACATAGGCTGAGCACTTGTTGGCTGCTTTTCCTTCACTCTGCGGTCCAACTCATCCCAAACCATCTCAATTGGGTTGAGGTCGGGTGATTGTGGAGGCCAGGTCATCTGATGTAGCACTCCATCACTCACCTTCTTGGTCAAATAGCCCCTACACAGCCTGGAGGTGTGTTGAGTCATTGTCCTGTTGAAAAACAAATGATAGTCCCACTAAGTGCAAATAAGATGGGATGGCGTATCGCTGCAGAATGCTGTGGTAGCCATTATGGTAAAGTATGCCTTAAATCCTAAATAAATCACTGACAGTGTCACCAGCAAAGCACCCCCACATCATCACACCTCCTCCTCCATGCTTCACTGTGGGAAACACACATGTAGAGATCATCCGGTCACCTACTCTGCGTCTCACAAAGACATGGTTGTTGGAACCAAAAATCTCAAATTTGGACTAATCAGACCAAAGGACAGATTTCCACCGGTCTAATGTCCATTGTTTGTGTTTTTTCATCCACATCACAGTGAATGCCCTCATTGATCATGCACCGCAGGAAAAACTTTTGGGAATGACGAATCCAAGCTTGACATTGGTCTGCATTGATGTCATCTTATGCCCCATCCATGGCCAGAAGGAGGGTGGCATGCTTATGGAGATGGTGATCGTACACCTTCCACCTCCATGCTGAAAAAAAATCCTCAATAGGGTTGAGGAAAGGAGAGAATGGGGGCAGGTATAGGGTCACAAATCGGGGATGGCCCCCGAAACCATGTCTGAAACACCTCTGCATGTGGAACCTGACATTGTCACACAATGACATACACTAGGTATACAAAGTATGTGGACACCCCTTCAAATTTGTGGATTAAGCTCGGTCAGCCAAACCCGTTGCTGACAGGTGTATAAAATTGAGCACACGGTCATGCAATCTCCATAAAAATTGGCAGTAGAATGGCCTTAATGAAGAGTTCAGTGACTTTTAACATGGCACTGTCATAGGATGCCACTGCTAGAGCTGCCTGGTCGACTGTAAGTGCTGTTATTGTAAAGTGGAAATGTCTAGGAGCAACAACGGCTCAGCGAAGTGGTAGGCTACACAAGCTCACAGAACCGGACCATCGAGTGCTGAAGCGCGTAGCACGTAAAAATAGTCTGTCCTCAGTTCCAAACTGCCTCTGCAAGTAACGTCAGCACAAATACTGTTCGTCGGGAGCTTCATGAAGTGTGTTTCCATGGCTGAGCAACTGCACAAAAGCCTAAGAACACCGGCTGGAATGGTGTAAAGCTCACCGCCATTGGACTCTGGACGAGTGGAAATGCGTACTCTGGAGTGATGAATCACTCTTCACCATCTGGCAGTCCAATGGACGAATCTGGGTTTGGCGGATGCCAGGAGAACGCTACCTCAACCCCATCAAACACCTTTGGGATGAATTGGAACAACGACTGTGAGCCAGTCCTAATTGCCCAACCTCACTAATGCTCTTGTGGCTGTATGGAAGCAAGTCCCCGCAGCAGTGTTCCAACATCTAGACGAAAGCCTTCCCAGAAGAGTGGAGGCTGTTATTGCAGCCAAGGGGGGACCAACTCCATATTAATACCCATGATTTTGGAATGAGATGTTCAATGAGCTGGTGTCCATACTTTTGGTCATATAGTGTCTGTGACCCCTTCACCTTGACAGGCCTGCTCAATTTTACTGAGAACCACAATGAGATATGCATCGATGTAGGATCCAAGTAATGGCTTACGTCGTACCACACCGTCTTTAGAGATAGCTAGTCACATGGAGATTTTTCCCCCACACTGTCTAGGCACTTGGATGGTCACCTGTTGGCCAATGTGGTTCCACCCAGGTTGAAGCCCGCTTCACCAATAAAGATACACTTGTTATGGTTCACAGCAGCATCAAGCACCATCACCCTCTAAAAACACGGCCACAGCTACCACCACAGGGTCTTCTGACAATTCTGAGGGTAGAGGACAGTATACTGTCAATAGATCATACTGTAAGAATCTATAACATGTCATTTACTGTGAATGTAATGGTAAAGCATAGTGCATATCCTACAGACTTAACGGTTTTCTTGATGAAATGTTCTCATGATTGAAGACAGTTGATATTTTCAGACTGGGGTAAACTAATCAGGCAGCCTCTGCCATGGTAAGGCCTCTTTTTACCACATGGTCAACGACGATGGGCAGGACTTCCTTAGACACAACAGTTCCCTGCCATCTGCCTCCCTCTCTCTGATGTCCACCTCTTTGACGGAGCCTATGCCCACCTCTTTGACCTCTGATGGAGCCCATGCCCGCCTCTTTGACCTCTTTGATGGGGCCCATGCCCACCTCTCTGACGGGCCCTTGTATAGGAGCTCTTTGATTTGTTCCTATCCCTTGCTGTGTATCCTGCACCATGTTGAAAGAAATTGCAAATGTTCACATACCATCTTTTATATGGTGACCAATTGTGCTTACCACTATGTGAAATCAATTAGCAATAACAAGTAGTCATTTTGTATGGTTATCATGTATCATACATGTAATTTAGATGTTTATACTTTACAAACACACATTTTATTTCTGTAGTTCTCAAAATCCATATATAGTAGACCAACCAGTTTAAAATCTATTGGTTTACCAAGCAGTTAAGTGATTAACATTAATCACAGTTGGATTAAGTGATCATCAAGTATATTTAAACAAATGAGAAGTATTGTGAGTATGCCACTGTAAGGCAATTACTTTATGAAAGGTATTTGTAGATGAAACACTGATTAGGTTTGGTGAAAAACTACAACACCGCCAAATGACTCCAACACCATCATTAAGTTTGCTGATGACACAACAGTGGTACAGTGGGCCTTATCACCGACAACGATGAGACAGCCTGTAAGGAGGAGGTCAGAGACCTGACCGTGTGATGCAAGGACAACAACCTCTCCCTCAACATGATCAAGACAAAGAAGATGATTGTGGACTACAGGAAAAGTAGGCCCAAGCACGCCCCCATTCTCATCGACTGGGCTGTAGTGCAGCAGGTTGAGAGCTTCAAGTTCCTTGGCGTCCACATCACCAACAAACTAGCATGGTCCAAGCACACCAAGACAGTAGTGAAGAGGGCATGACAAAACCTATTCCCCCTCAGGAGACTGAAAAGATTTGGCATGGGTCCTCAGATCCTCAAAAGGTTTTACAGCTACACCATCGAGAGCATCCTGACGGGTTGCATCACTGCCTGGTATGGCAACTGCTCGACCTCTGACCGCAAGGCACAGAGGATAGTACATACAGCCCAGTACATCACCAGTGCCAAGCTTCCTTCCTCTATACCAGGCCCTAAAAATTGTCAAAGACTCCAGCCACCCTAGTCATAGAATGTTCTCTCTGCTACAGCATGGCACGTGGTACGGGAGCGCCAAGTCTAGGTCCAAGATGCTTCTAAACAGCTCCTACCCCCAAGCCATAAGACTCCTGACTCCTGAACAGCTAATCAAATGGCTACCCAGGCTATTTGCATTGACCCCCCAAGCAGGTACCCCCTGTATATAGCCCCACTATTATTATTTACTGCTGCGCTTTAGTTATTTGTAATTCTTATCTCTTACTTTTTTAGGGATTTTCTTAAAACTGCATTGTTGGTTAAAAGGGCCTGTAAGTAAGCATTTCACAGTAAGGTGGCTGTTGTAGTCGGCGCATTTGACAAATACAACTTGATTTGAAAAGGTTACTGTGTGATGTACAGCCTTTTTGATGATCTATTTTGAGATTTGTACAAAGAGTTGTGAAATTCTACCACATACTTGTGAAAATAGTACCAAAGCGATTAAACAAAACTGTAAGATAACTTGGTGAGACAACCACATACCAGAGTAAAATATACGAGATAAACATACCATTCCAGCTAAACAATGGACATATAGAATTGTCATACACATTTAAAATCTATGAATAAAAAATCTGAGAACAGTAATATTTGACATACTCATGAAGGTACCCATAGGCAATCGTTTCTGATGAAAAAACTCAAATGTGACAAATGTGTGGATATAGCATTTTGGAAACAAACTCTTCAATGTTGATAAATGATTTTAATAAGTATGACGAAGTACCCATTGATATACTGTATATCTAGTAATAAATAATAGGTAAATACCAGTTAACTTCAGAATCATCTTATATAGTGCAACCCATTGCATTTCAACCAACTACCATTGAAACCACATAAAAAAAGTTCCCCAAACTTCCCTTTAACCACCGAGCCTTACCCCTGAACGGAAGCAGTTAACAGATGTGTGTGATAAGGCCTTTGATCAGTGGCATGCTTACTTTCCTACACATACCCGTTTCCATGACAATCCACAACTGAAAATAAAGTTACGCAAGTCTTTTTATTTAACCTTTCTTTAACCAGGTTTGTAAGGAATTAACAATGACTACATGGCAAGACTACTGTATGTAGGCCGAACTGACTGTATTCTGGGTCATCTGTGCAACACAATATAGATTAAGCTTACTGAGCTAAAGTCTAGGCATTAGTATTGGGAGCTAATGCATGTCTTCAGATTTCAGGTAAACTTACTCATCACGCAAACAAATCTGTTACAGTGCAAAGAATGCAAACACTTTAGCCAGAAGCTATGCTTGTTTGCAATACAATATCAATGAATACATGCTCTCAATGATTAGTCATAGTTCTACTTGCTCTCATGATTAATCATATTCATAACTATGAACTTACACTGTAAAAGCAGTGTTTAATTCCTATGATGTTACTCAGTCTCTCTCTGTCTCCATCTGTTTCCTGAATGATGGGAGGCTGCAGTAACAGTGGTCTCCGGTGGGAGTGTCGTCTCTGTCAGTGGTGACCCCTGTCTTGACCAATTGTACTGTACATACACACAAACACACACACGCCCGCACGCACACACACTCGTGGGTTCACATATTGTATCTATGTGAATGATGTGTATAGACAGTATGGACAGTATATTATTAGAAAAGGTGTGTACAGCAGTAGTTATATAGGATGAGCCATGACTAGAATACAATATATACATACAGTGGCTTGTGAAAGTACTCATCCCCCTTGGCATTTTCCCTATTTTGTTGCCTTACAACCTGGAATTGAAATAGATTTTTGGGGGGTTTGTATCATTTGATTTACACAACATGCCTAACACTTTGAAGATGCAAAATATTTTTTCTTGTGAAACAAACAAGAAATAAGACAAAAAAAACAGAAAACTTGAGCGTGCATAACTATTCACCCCCCCAAATCAATAGTCAATGTAGAGCCACCTTTTGCAGCAACTACAGCTGCAAGTCTCTTGTGGTATGTCTCTATAAGCTTGGCACATCCAGCCACTATGATTTTTGCCCATTCTTCAAGGCAAAGCTGCTCCGGCTCCTTCAAGTTGGATGGGTTCCGATGGTGTACAGCAATATTTAAGTCATACCACAGATTCTCAATTGGATTGAGGTCTGGGCTTTGACTAGGCTATTCCAAGACATTTGAATGTTTCTCCTTAAACCACTCAAGTGTTGCTTTTGCAGTATGCTTAGGGTCATTGTCCTGCTGGAAGGTGAACCTCCGGCCCAGTCTCAAATCTGTGGAAGACTGAAACAGGTTTCCCTCAAGAATTTCCCTGTATTTAGCGCCATCCATCATTCCTTCAATTCTGACCAGTTTCCCAGTCCCTGCAGATGAAAAACATCCCCACTGCATGATGCTGCCACCACCGTGCTTCACTGTGTGATGGTGCTCTCGGGGTGATGAGAGGTGTTGGGTTTGTGCCAGACATTGCATTTTCCTTGAAGGCCACAAAGCTCAATTTTAGTCTCATCTGACCAGAGTACCTTCTTCCAAATATTTTGGGAGTCTCCCACATGCCATTTGCGAACACCAAATGTGTTTGCTTTTTTCTTTCTTAAGCAATGGCTTTTTTCTGGCCACTCTTCCGTAAAGCCCAGCTCTGTGGAGTGCACGGCTTAAAGTGGTCCCATGGACAGATACTCCAATCTCTGCTGTGGAGCTTTGCAGCTCCGTGGTTATCTTTGGTCTCTTTGTTACCTCTCTGATTAATGCCTTCCTTGCCTGGTCCGTGAGTTTTGGTGGGGGGCCCTCTCTTGGCAGGTTTGCTGTGGTGCCATATTCTTTAAATTTTTAATAATGGTGCTCCGTGGGATGTCCAAAGTTTTGGATATTTTTTAGTAACCCAACCCTGATCTGTACTTCTCCACAACTTTGTCCCTGACCTGTTTGGAGAGATCCTTGGTCTTCATGGTGCTGCTTGCTTGGTGGTGTCCCTTGCTTAGTGGTGTTGCAGACTCTGGGGTGTTTCAGAACCTGTGTATATATACTGAGATCATGTGACAGATCATGTCACACTTAGATTGCACACAGGTGGAGTTTATTTAACTGACTAACGTGACTTCTGAAGGTAATTGGTTGCACCAGATCTTATTTAGGGGCATCATAGCAAAGGGGGTGAATACATATGCATGCACCCCTTTTCAGTTTTTTATCATTTACATTTTTTTAAACAAGTTATATTTTTCATTCCACCTCACAAATGTCTACTATTTTGTGTATGTCGATTAGATGAAATCCAAATAAACATCCATTTAAATTACCGGTTGTAAAGCAACAAAATAGGAAAAACGCCACAGGGATGAATTTTGCAAGGCACTGTATAAAGTGGGTAAAACAGTATGTAAACATTATTAAAGTGACCAGTGTTCACTGAGTATGTACATAGGGCAGTAGTCTCTAAGGTGCAGGGTAGAATACAGGGTGGTCGCCGGCTAGTAGTCTTAGCAGAGTTGCCAGAAGTTCCTGTTTTCAGGGGAAATGGAGAGAGAGCCTGGGACTCAACTTCTGCTTTTGGACGTTAAAAAGGCGACTCTCCTTTTTTAAAATTCTTATCAAGAACAGAATCTAGTTTCAGGCCTTTCTTTTATGCCTGGCTATATTAGGTTAGCCGGCAAGTGACAGTGTCTAAGGTTCAGGACACGGTACTGGGCAGAGGTCGGCTAGTGATGACTATATAACAGTCTGATCATGACCTGGAGATAGAAGCTCTTTATCAGTCTCTCTGTCCCAGTTTTGATGCACCTGTTCTCTCTCCGCCTTCTAGATGGTAGCAGGGTGAACAGGCCATGGCTCGGTCGGCTGAGGGCCTTGATGATCTTCTTGGCCTTCCTGTGACACCGGGTGATACAGCCTGATAGAATGCTCTCGATTGTGCATCTGTAGACGTTTGTGAGAGTCTTAGGAACCAAGACACATTTCTTCAGCCTTCTGAGGTTGAAGAGGCCAAGTTGCACCTTCTTCACCACTCTGTCAGTGTGAAGCAATCATTCCAGTTCCTCAGTGATGTAAACATCGAGGAACTTGTAGCTTTTGAACCTCTCCTCTGCAGCTAGTTGATGTGGATGGGTATCGGTTGGTACATGTATGTATCGGATCTCTATGTGTGTGTCGCTCTGTACGTCTCCTAGACCCAGCCACAACCGCTCGCTACCCTGCCACACCCGGTTAAGAGCTCGGGGCAGAAAGAGAAAGAGAGGAGGAGCATGACATCATATTGGCCCGCCCATCCGGCATTCATTTAAATGTTCTATGGGCCGAATGTGTATGTAGGGCAGTTGAACAGTTTCATAGAAGCACAAAATCAGATTCGCAGACACACCTAAACGGAGAAGTGATCTGGAGAAGCACTGATGAGGCTCAAAACCACTTTGCCCTTTTAATTATTTAACTAGTCGACTTGGAGAAGTAGCGTCGGGATCGATTTTAGGTATGTATGTGTATGTTTTCGTTTTGTCTGTCTGTTTCAGTTGTGTCTGTTTCATGAGCGCACACACAAAGCAGCGTGTGTGCTTTGGCTATAGCCTATCCATCGGGCCGCGTGTAGTGCCCGATTTAATCATCTAGATTTGTTTGATTTTCTTGAAACAACGCCGCCCTGATAAGAAGTGTTCAATTTGAGGCTATAGAAACGGAGATATTGCGAAACAGAAACTCGGGAGTCATTGTTGCTTTAAAAGCGCGTATTGTTTCGCTAACGGGACAGTGAAGAAAGAAGCAGAAGAGATTCAGAATAAGACCGTTGTTTCGCCCATCTGTCTACCTCCAATCAATCCAGTCATTATCAACTTCAGGACTTTAACCAATGAGTTTATGGAACCTGTTGGAGAAAGTAAGATGCCCTAGACTTATTGAAATCGTATGAATCAATGTGTGTGAGTGATTTATTGAACTATTTGACATAATATACAGATTGGTTTATAGGCTATACACATTGTCACTGAAGTGGGCTACCTACATCCATCTTAGCTGCCTTTTGTTAGTTTTGAGTTGGATAGCTGAGGTCTGAGTAAACAATTGGGTATGAGATTGTATCAGTGTGTACAGCATAGACAGTCAGTGATGAATCACTCTGTTCTGCAGGTCTGGAGCACATGGCCCTAGTCTTCTCTGACACACTGACCTTTCACTGTCAACCAGAGAGACATGACACTCCTGGTGTGTGTGTGTGTGTGTGTGTGTGTGTGTGTGTGCCCTATGTCTTGTGTCTGTGACATTTGATCTTTTATGCAATCAGACTTGTCCCTGTGGTCAGTTATAGCGTAGGGGTTCTAATGACTGATAGCTAGCTACCTTTTGTCAAACTTTAACCACACTCAACCCAGATATTTCATATGTACTAGACAGATCTGTAGCATAGCCCACTGGGTACAGGAGAGAGATTCCATCTTGAAGGCCGTAAAGTATTATATTCCACAGATAGTAGTTGGAGTATACATGCATTCGGAACTCAGAAGTAAATCTTGCTTGCAATGCCAAAAGTTTGTAAGTTATTGGGTCAGAGAGGAAGTCATTGTCTTGAGTCATTTCTCAGAACTTCACTTTCAGTAATCAACTACCGGAGAGGGGTGGAAGAGAGGAGCTGAGTGAAAGAGAGCTACAGTACATGTAAATAAGAAATACAGAATATGAATGTGTAAATTGCACAGAGTTGAGAGTGAGTGAGGATGAGGGGAAAGGCCCAACACGTGGTAGTCATTTAGAAATGAATAAACTGAACGCTTTACATCTGTTTTCTGATCTTTGAACTGCCCTTCCCTTTCTCTCTTTTCTCTATCTCACTCTCTCCACCTCCTGGCCCTGCTCTTTCTCTGTTCATCATGCCCCCCCCAACACACACACACACACTGGTAGGGGGTTCTCCATATCATCATCCCCAGTGATTATCAAGGATATACTCTACATTACCAACTGCAGCATGCAGGAATACCCCACAAAGAAATGTTGCTCTCAGGTATGCTGAAATGGAGTGTGTCCTTGTCTCAGGTATTGTGAATGGACTATGGCAGTAGGGCAGTTACAGGTGCCTTTTTCCTTTTGGACGTAATCCGATACATTCCTAAAATGCACATGTGTGTGTTTAGGGTCCTCTATATACATCAGTCATTGTGTAATGTCTCTGTGCAGTAGGACATCCATGTTCATTAGTCAGCAGACTGACCTGAGCCCCAGACATCCAGCCCATGCTGCACACTTACCTCCATGTCTCTCTCTCGCTCGCTCTTATTTAATTTCCCGTGTCCTTCTGTTTGATGTGATTTTCGATTACATTGATGTCAATGTGGTTAGAGGGACAATCAAATACGATTTGTATTTATGAGCAGGAATGTATACCGTGTTGCTTCTCTATGTCTTCCTCTCTGTTTGTGTAGACTCTCTGAGTAGGAGTGCTGATGATCTAGGATTAGTTTCTCCTTTTAAATCATAATGAATACAATTATATGTACAGGTAGGAACCTGACCCTAGATCAGCACTCCTACTCTGACACGCTTTGTGGATATGGGTAATATACTGACAGACGCTACACACAATATACAGACAGGAAGTTTAAACCAATGAATTTATATGAATAACGTACACTGTAAAAACCACAGGCTACACTGTAAACCTATGAAACCTATAAACTCTGCAAGGTGTCTATGCAATGAGGGAGAAATAGACTACATGAACACAAGTACAGTATGTGGACATGTGCTTTTTATTTAACCTGGCAAGTCAGTTAAGAACAAATTCTTATTTTCAATGACTGCCTAGGAACAGTGGGTTAACTGCCTGTTCAGGGGCAGAACGACAGATTTGTACCTTGTCAGCTCGGGGGTTTGAACTTGCAACCCTCCGGTTACTAGTCCAACGCTCTAACCACTAGGCTACCCTGCCGCCCCAAAAACCATGAGCATTAATGGAGTTGGGCACCCTTTGTTGCTATAACAGCCTCCACTTTTCTGGGAAAGCTTTCCACTAGATGGTAGAACATTGCTGCGGAGGCTTGCTTCCATTCAGCCACAAGAGGTCGGGCACTGATGTTGGGCGATTAGGCCTGGCTCGCAGTCGGCGTTCCAATTCATCCCAAAGGTGTTGATGGGGTTGATGTCAGGGCTCTGTGCAGGCCAGTCAAGTTCTTCTACATCGATCTCGACAAACCATTATTGTATGGCCCTCGCTTTGTGCACGGGGGCATTGTCATTGTCATGCTGAAACAGGAAAGGGCCTTCCCCAAACTGTTGCCACAAAGTTGGAAGCACAGGATCGTCTAGAATGTCATTGTTTGCAGTAGCGTTAAGATTTCCCTTCACTGGAACTAAGGGGCCTAGCCCGAACCATGAAAAACAGTCCCAGACCATTATTCCTCCTCCACCAAACTTTACAGTTGGCACTATGCATTTGGGAAGGTAGTGTTCTCCTGGCATCTGCCAACCCAGATTTGTCTGTCGGACTGCCAGAGGATGAAGCGTGATTCTTCTCTCCGGCGAGCTTTACTCCAGCCGATGCTTGGCATTACGCATGTTGATCTTAGGCTTGTGTGCGGCTGCTGATGATGATTTTTACGCTCTTCAGCACTCGGCGGTCCAGTTCTGTGAGCTTGTGTGGCCTACCACTTCGCGGCTGAGCCGTTGTTTCTCCTAGACGTTTCCACTTCACAATAATAGCACTTAGAGTTGACTGAGGCAGCTCTAGCAGGGCAGAAATTTGATGAACTGACTTGTTGAAAGGTGGCCTCCTATGACGGTGCCACGTTGAAAATCACTGAGCTCTTCAGTAATGCCATTCTACTGCCAATGTTTGTCTATGGAGATTGCATGGCTGTGCTCAATTTTATACACCTGTCAGTCGAAAATGGCTGAGTCCACTAATTTGAAGCTGGCACCGATACACATTATTGCTGCACAGCTCCGGTATTGAGGTTTGAGGGGGCATGGTCTCTCCCCTTCCCTAATCACCTATACCATTGATACCCATTGACTTCCAGTTATTGTGCTAATGTTAGTTAGCAATTGGGCTAGTCAGCAACTTCCTTCAAACTGCACACAGAGACATAAAAATGGTATCTATGAGTTTATCTGACTCTGGGGAAGTAGATAAAGGGCCTCTGCCAAAATCCCGAAGTATCCCTTTAATCACAAACAGGTTTTTAATGTTACATATTAATACTACCTCTCTGAAAATGTTTTATGGCAAGGAACAAACACACAGCTTCTCTATGGCTCGGCATTGATTTCCCTTCATTGTGCCAGGAGCCTCAATCAGAATAAAGTACCATTACTGAACAGGCCACTCTGTATTTCACAAATTGATTTTACACACACACACAAGACTAAAAGCACCCCTCCCTACAGTAAGAGTGCTTGTTGGGTTAAAGTATACAGGAGATGGGGAGTCTGAGCTACATGAATTGGATTAAAACCTCCTGGCTGAATCCCGACATGATCCTGTCTTATTAGTAACACAGACACACAGACACAGACAGTCTCTGTTCAGAATGGAGGTACATTACTGTAGTCTTTGAGGTCAGTCAGAGTAGGCCAACTAACTGTCCATACGTATTATAATGGGGAAGACTTCCAGTGCCATAATTGATAAATAGCTTGTTGACAAAAGGATAGGGAAAACATTTTTTGTCTGTGTATTGTGTGTTGCTATGTTACAGCTCCTAATTTGTGCTGCAATTTAGACAACATAACACACGAGAACAAAGACTATGTATGATAACTATTAGTGTGTTTGGGTCACCTGGTTGTTTGGTGACCCATGTGTTCAATTAATGTTTGTGTCATTACCGTGTTCTGTGTGTGTTTATTGCCAGTGTGGTACGTTCATCTGTCTTTATCTGTAACGGTAGTCTGTCGTGTTGCTAACGGTAACAGTAAAAAAAAAATTTAAAAAAATTCCAGCAGTATGTAAACAAAAGACACCTAATCCACCCTACCGTCTTCGCTCACCACTGGCCTCAGCCAATAAGAGTGATGCAAGTGTCTGACTGTCTGTTCTAACTGTGTTTGTGTGACTGTTGTAGTAAAGTCCTTCCTCCTGGCAGTGGTGTCTGAAATACAGTGAAGAGATCTGGTTGGTCAGATATACCTTGAGCATTCCTATGTTAGCATGTGTTGGTGCCAACTGTGAGCGTGTATATCTGGCTCATAGAGCAGCCATTGTGTCAGGGGGACAGGAGAGTGGGACAGTTGTCTCCCCAAACTGCCTCTCTACCCCAACCCCATCACTTTATTTTGTGGGGCAGGTGTCCAGGTGTGTGTGTGTATATCTGCTTAGATTTTCACTTGTCTGGAGGACAGGTGTTTGGTTACCCAGCCATCTGTATCTCACTCCTCTACCATCCTCTGTTCGGAGGTGTGTGGCTACGGTCATGCTCCAGTATTAGAATAGTTCTGTAGGTTCATCACATTCCTATGGCGTGACTCAAACTGATGTCTCTGCCTTTTCAATGAGCTCCATTCACTCCATAATCTGTCTATCACCCTGCCTGTTACAACGTGTGTGTGAGTGAGTGATAACACAAGCCTCTGCTTTAAAGACAACTCTTAACAAAGAGGCAGGAACATGACATCCCAGTTTACAGTGAGGGAAAAAAGTAATTGATCCCCTGCTGATTTTGTATGTTTGCCCACTGACAAAGAAATGATCAGTCTAATTTTAATGGTAGGTTTATTTGAACAGTGAGAGACAGAATAACAACAACAGAAAATCCAGAAAAACGCATGTCAAAAATGTTATAAATTGATTTGCATTTTAATGAGGGAAATAAGTATTTGACCCCTCTGCAAAACATGACTTAGTACTTGGTGGCAAAACCCTTGTTGGAAATCAGAGGTCAGACGTTTCTTGTAGTTGGCCACCAGGTTTGCACACATCTCAGGAGGGATTTTGTCCCACTCCTCTTTGCAGATCTTCTCCAAGTCATTAAGGTTTCGAGGCTGACGTTTGCACAGATTTTCTATGGGATTAAGGTCTGCAGACTGGCTAGGCCACTCCAGGACCTTAATGTGCTTCTTCTTGAGCCACTCCTTTGTAGCCTTGGCCGTGTGTTTTGGGTCATTGTCATGCTGGAATACCCATCCATGACCCATTTTCAATGCCCTGGCTGAGGGAAGGCGGTTCTCACCCAAGATTTGACGGTACATGGCCCTGTCCATCGTCCCTTTGATGCGGTGAAGTTGTCCTGTCCCCTTAGCAGAAAAACACCCCCAAAGCATAATGTTTCCACCTCCATGTTTGACGATGTGGATGGTGTTCTTGGGGTCATAGGCAGCATTCCTCCTCTTCCAAACACAGCGAGTTGAGTTGATGCCAAACAGCTGCATTTTGGTCTCATCTGACCACAACACTTTCACCCAGTTGCCCTCTGAATCATTCAGATGTTCATTGGCAAACTTCAGATGGGCATCTACAGTGGGGCAAAAAAGTATTTAGTCAGCCACCAATTGTGCAAGTTCTCCCACTTAAAGATGAGAGAGGCCTGTAATTTTCATCATAGGTACACTTCAACTATGACAGATAAAATGAGAGAAAAAAAATCCAGAAAATCACATTGTAGGATTTTTAATGAATTTATTTGCAAATTATGGTGGAAAATAAGTATAATAAGACCAGTCGTCCTGGTCCCTTTGCAGAAAAACGGCCCCAAAGCATGATGTTTCCACCCCCATGTTTCACAGTAGGTATGGTGTTCTTTGGATGCAACTCAGCATTCTTTGTCCTCCAAACACGACAAGTTGAGTTTTTACCAAAAAGTTATATTTTGGTTTCATCTGACCATATGACATTCTCCCAATCTTCTTCTGGATCATCCAAATGCTCTCTAGCAAACTTCAGATGGGCCTGGACCCTCTAAGAAGAGGGGCGGGGGCGTATGCCTTATGGCTAACGTGACATGGTGTGATGAAAGAAACATACAGGAACTCAAATCCTTCTGTTCACCTGATTTAGAATTCCTCACAATCAAATGTAGACCGCATTATCTACCAAGAGAATTCTCTTCGATTATAATCACAGCCGTATATATCCCCCCCCCCCAAGCAGACACATCGATGGCTCTGAACGTACTTTATTTAACTCTCTGCAAACTGGAAACCATATATCCGGAGGCTGCAATTCATTGTAGCTGGGGATTTTAACAAGGCTAATCTGAAAACAAGACTCCCTAAATTTTATCAGCATATCGATTGCGCAACCAGGGGTGGAAAGACCTTGGATCATTGTTACTCTAACTTCCGCGACGCATATAAGGCCCTGCCCCGCCCCCCTTTCGGAAAAGCTGACCACGACTCCATTTTGTTGATCCCTGCCTACAGACAGAAACTAAAACAAGAGGCTCCCTCGCTGAGGTCTGTCCAACGCTGGTCTGACCAAGCTGACTCCACACTCCAAGACTGCTTCCATCATGTGGACTGGGAGATGTTTCGTATTGCGTCAGATAACAATATTGACGAATACGCTGATTCGGTGTGCGAGTTCATTAGAACGTGCGTTGAAGATGTCGTTCCCATAGCAACAATTAAAACATTCCCTAACCAGAAACCGTGGATTGATGGCAGCATTCGCGTGAAACTGAATGCGCGAACCACTGCTTTTAATCTGGGCAAGGTGTCTGGTAACATGACCGAATACAAACAGTGCAGCTATTCCCTCCGCAAGGCTATCAAACAACTAAGCGTCAGTACAGAGACAAAGTAGAATCTCAATTCAACGGCTCAGACACGAGGCATGTGGCAGGGTCTACAGTCAATCACGGACTACAGAAAGAAATCCAGCCCAGTCACGGACCAGGATGTCTTGCTCCCAGGCAGACTAAATAACTTTTTTGCCCGCTTTGAGGACAATACAGTGCCACTGACACGGCCTGCAACGAAAACATGCGGTCTCTCCTTCACTGCAGCCGAGGTGAGTAAGACATTTAAACGTGTTAACCCTCGCAAGGCTGCAGGCCCAGACGGCATCCCCAGCCGCGCCCTCAGAGCATGCGCAGACCAGCTGGCCGGTGTGTTTACGGACATATTCAATCAATCCGGCCACCATTGTTCCTGTTCCCAAGAAAGCTAAGGTAACTGAGCTAAACGACTACCGCCCCGTAGCACTCACATCCGTCATCATGAAGTGCTTTGAGAGACTAGTCAAGGACCATATCACCTCCACCCTACCTGACACCCTTGACCCACTCCAATTTGCTTACCGCCCAAATAGGTCCACAGACGATGCAATCTCAACCACACTGCACACTGCCCTAACCCATCTGGACAAGAGGAATACCTATGTGAGAATGCTGTTCATCGACTACAGCTCGGCATTCAACACCATAGTACCCTCCAAGCTCGTCATCAAGCTCGAGACCCTGGGTCTCGACCCCGCCCTGTGCAACTGGGTACTGGACTTCCTGACGGGCCGCCCCCAGGTGGTGAGGGTAGGCAACAACATCTCCTCCCCGCTGATCCTCAACACTGGGGCCCCACAGGGGTGCGTTCTGAGCCCTCTCCTGTACTCCCTGTTCACCCACGACTGCGTGGCCACGCACGCCTCCAACTCAATCAAGTTTGCGGACGACACAACAGTGGTAGGCTTGATTACCAACAACGACGAGACGGCCTACAGGGAGGAGGTGAGGGCCCTCGGAGTGTGGTGTCAGGAAAATAACCTCACACTCAACGTCAACAAAACTAAGGAGATGATTGTGGACTTCAGGAAACAGCAGAGGGAACACCCCCATCCACATCGATGGAACAGTAGTGGAGAGGGTAGCAAGTTTTAAGTTCCTCGGCATACACATCACAGACAAACTGAATTGGTCCACTCACACAGACAGCATCGTGAGGAAGGCGCAGCAGCGCCTCTTCAACCTCAGGAGGCTGAAGAAATTCGGCTTGTCACCAAAAGCACTCACAAACTTCTACAGATGCACAATCGAGAGCATCCTGGCGGGCTGTATCACCGCCTGGTATGGCAACTGCACCGCCCTCAACCGTAAGGCTCTCCAGAGGGTAGTGAGGTCTGCACAACGCATCACCGGGGGCAAACTACCTGCCCTCCAGGACACCTACACCACCCGATGTTACAGGAAGGCCATAAAGATCATCAAGGACATCAACCACCCGAGCCACTGCCTGTTCACCCCGCTATCATCCAGAAGGCGAGGTCAGTACAGGTGCATCAAAGCTGGGACCGAGAGACTGAAAAACAGCTTCTATCTCAAGGCCATCAGACTGTTAAACAGCCACCCCTAACATTGAGTGGCTGCTGCTGTAACAGGGTAAAGGAAATATTCATAGCCTGTTATACATTAAAAAGTATGAGTAAGTTCATAGTATGTGAGGATCTTAAAACATCTAAGGTTAAGAAGATGCATTCAGTATTAGTTGATAGAGATTGATAACATTCATATAATTGTGTTAAAATCTGTCAAAGGGTACGAATTGTGAGAGTAATGTGTAAATGTTATATTGATTACTTTATTTTGTGGTGCCTAAAAGTGTTCATCTGTCATCTACGAAATGCTCTTAATCTATGAGCCGGAGATCGATTGCTCTGGTCTCCACCCATATTCCTGGGGAAAATCGCGGTCTTTTCTCATTGAACTAAACGTTTTGAGAATACAACACCATATCACTAGTGATTATTTCTCCCCTGTTTTCAGGTACTTTATTGATGATAAAAATAGTAATTTAAATGTTATAACTCACTAACATGTCAAGAGTGTTTAAGGTGTGCCTTAGTAACGTCTTGAGGAAGTTAGAGTTAAGTTTGAAGAGAGTAATATTAGCCCTGCTCGGTTGAAGTGAAGAATAGCATCGTACTGAGAGTAGCTGGCATTTTATGTCGATTGTGAATGAACATGTACGTTGTTAATAAGATATTTTGCTGTGTTAGTTGTATAATGGATTTTCTGTTGTTTTGTAATGTGTTACTTTTGTGAAATGATTGAACTAAACGTTTTGAGAATACAACACCGTATCACTCTCGTGATTATTTCTCCCCTGTTTTCAGGGGTGTAACACTGCCAACACAATGACACTGACACAACTCCAGCCACTTTAATAATGGGAATTGATGGGAAATGATGTAAATATATCACTAGCCACTTTAAACAATGCTACCTTATATAATGTTTACATACCCTACATTATTCATCTCATATGCATACGTATATACTGTACTCTATACCATCGACTGCATCCTTATGTAATACATGTATCACTAGCCACTTTAACTATGCCACATTGTTTACATACTCATCTCATATGTATATACTGTACTCGATATCAGCTACTGTATCTTGCCTATGCTGCTCTGTACCATCACTCATTCATATATCCTTATGTACATATTCTTTATCCCCTTACACTGTGCATAAGACAGTAGTTTTGGAATTGTTAGTTAGATTACTTGTTGGTTATTACTGCACTGTCGGAACTAGAAGCACAAGCATTTCGCTACACTCGCATTAACATCTGCTAACCATGTGTATGTGACAAATAAAATTTTATTTTATTTGACATGTACTGGCTTAAGCAGGGGGACACTTCTGGCACTGCAGGATTTGAGTCCCTGGCGGCGTAGTGTGTTACTGGTGGTAGGCTTTGTTACTTTGGTCCCAAATCTCTCTGCAGGTCATTCACTAGGTCCCCCCGTGTGGTTCTGGGATTTTTGCTCACCGTTCTTGTGATCATTTTGACCCCACGGGGTGAGATCTTGCGTGGAGCCCCAGATCGAGGGAGATTATCAGTGGTCTTGTATGTCTTCCATTTCCTAATAATTGCTCCCACAGTTGATTTCTTCAAACCAAGCTGCTTACCTATATTGCAGATTCAGTCTTCCCAGCCTGGTGCAGGTCTACAATTTTGTTTCTGGTGTCCTTTGACAGCTCTTTGGTCTTGGCCATAGTGGAGTTTGGAGTGTGACTGTTTGAGGTTGTGGACAGGTGTCTTTTATACTAATAACAAGTTCAAACAGGTACCATTAATACAGGTAAAGAGTGGAGGACAGAGGAGCCTCTTAAAGTAGAAGTTACAGGTCTGTGAGAGCCAGAAATCTTGCTTGTTTGTAGGTGACCAAATACTTATTTTCCACCATAATTTGCAAATAAATTCATAAAAAATCCTACAATGTGATTTTTCTGGATTTTTTTCTTCTCATTTTGTCTGTCATAGGTACACTTCAACTATGATAAATTGCAGGCCTCATCTTTTTAAGTGGGAGAACTTGCACAATTGGTGGCTGACTAAATACTTTTTTGCCCCACTGTTTATGTGCTTTCTTGAGCAGGGGGACCTTGCGGGTGCTGCAGGATTTCAGGCCTTCATGGCGTAGTGTGTTACCAATTGTTTTCTTGGTGACTATGGTCCCAGCTGCCTTGAGATCATTGACAAGATCCTCCTGTGTAGTTCTGGGCTGATTCCGCACCGTTCTCATGATCATTGCAACTCCGAGGTGAGATCTTGCATGGAGCCCCAGGCCGAGGGAGATTGACAGTTCTTTTGTTATTCTGTCTCACTGTTCAAATAAACCTACCATTTTTAAAATTGGTAAAATGTACAAAATCAGCAGGGGATCAGCAGGGGATTTCCCTCACTGTCTATTTTGTGTCCAACTTAGACAGGCTACTGCTCGTGGCTAAATACCACACTCGGTGCCTCAGAAAATCTGAGTTTAACTAAGAACAGACGGTTTGTCTTCCGAGGCTTCAGAGAGACATTTGGTTTTAATGTAGAACTGGGACTGGTGAGTTAGTTAGTTCGTTAGTTAGGTTGATTAGTTAGTTACTTAGTATGAGACAACACTCCTATCAACAGGAAATTGTGAAAGAGTACACAGAAAGTGGAGCCATCTCTCTGTACAGTGTGCAGATTGCCGCACAGGAAGAGGTCTGGGTGTGGCACAGAGAGGGAGAGAACATCTCTCTGCAGATTGGTTTCTGTACAAAGCTATCTATCCTAACTCAATATGCTCGTAACTGATTCAGCCCTCTTATGAGTAGGCTTATATTGAATACATTTTATGAGCAAGTATACTATCATGTGCTGTACACTGCCCTTGTGTACCATGTAGTGAGTTAAGTGCTTAGGTCATGGTTGGGAAATCCTGTTGCTGCAGTTTTCTTCCCAGAAACACCAGTTTGCACATGCTGCAGGTGTCAAGAACTGTGTGTTTGAGAACAGACATTCTCTGTGCCGTAGACATGATTGTTGTTGTGTGTCTACTGGCTGGTAGCTGTAATAATCTCTCAGCATTAGGCTGACACTGATAGGATGTGTGTTGCACTTTTTCACTATTCCCTGTGGAATGACATCCGGGCTGAATAGAGTTCACAAACGTTCCATTTTGGATGTTTCAGTATTTCTAATGTTAGAGGGCTCTGACTCTGACACAGATCATGACTCACACAACTCCCGCTGTCATGACTCACGCTGCTCTATGTGGGTGTGTATCCTGAGAAACATTTGATTGTGTATAGGCCCCCACCCTACTTTGAAACTGGGGAGGGGTGTTTCCCAGCAATCATTCAGGGCTGAGACCCTAGAATTCTCTGCTATTCTCGCTCTAGGACAGGAAATACAAACCAGACCGCAGCCCGCCGAAACTCATTCTAGGTGGATGTGCTGAGTGAGAAACAACATCTGCACTGCTAAACATCACTGGTCCACATATAACTCTTTCTCCAACACCTCCTCATCCCCCCATCTGCCTCTGTCAGTTAGAAGGCTGTATATCTCTTTTTTAATCAGGGATTTCTTCATGACTAAGTGTGTGTGTGTGTGTGTTGTGTGGGGGGGGGCAGGGGGTCATATGGTAAAGCAGGCCGCCAGCTGGTCTCTCTAATGAGGACATCGGCACCACATGGACGAAGAGGAAGGGTTTTATAATCTCTTACTTTCTTTCAACCTATGACCTCGCACGAAGCAAGTGTCCCCACCCCTCATTCTTTGAGTCTTTTGGTCCGAATCATCTCAACTTCTTCTCAATTGTCTTTTTTTCCTCCATCACCATGGAGACCAGTCATCACTCTCACCATCATAGACACAAGGCCAACAACAGGAAGTGGAAGTGTGCGCGTGAGTTTAGCTGTTAGTTCATGCAGTCCCAGTGAAGGACAATCTGTTCTGGTGCAGTAGCCCTGTGCAGTGCCAAGACTGTCATTCAATTAACTCTAATGCAGCCTGCTAGTGTAGACTCAGTGACTCTCTCTCACACACACACACCTACTTTATACACGCTCAGTCACTCCATCCCTTCCTCTCTCTCTTACTCCTTATAAATGCAAACACAAGTGACCACCCTTGAGAAAGTACTCACCCATTAGTTCACTCACTAGTATTGCTTTGAGATGTTGACAGCCTCTGATTGTAATGAATGGGCTAGTTCCGCTCTCTTTCTCTCAATGTCTCTATCTCTGTTAATTTTGACCTTTCCTCTCTCCCGCCCCCTGGTTTCCCAGTGTCCCTTACACACAGCATAACGTAGAGGTTGTGGGAGGGTTCTACATGGAAAGAGTAAACAAGAAGATGCATACCAAGGTTTAATTCCCCTTCTCTCTGTGTATGTCAGTGTCATCTGACCATGTAGCAGTGTTTTTGTAGAGTATTAGTTCCTCTGTAGTGAGGTGTCGGGTCTGACTGGAGAATCACGCACTTGCCACCTGGTTCCTACACCTATAAACATGAAAGAGCTGCTTTAATGGGGATGCCTGGAATAGCAGGAAGTGCACTTCTAAAAAGTCCTCTACACACACGCTCACACTGCTTGAAAGCTGTTTATTTCTTTCAGCCTAAAATCATATTTCGGTCATGGTGTTGACAAGATGCTGTATGTCCCACAGGATAAGATGGGAGGGCATGTGTGTTTTACTCTCTCTCTCTCTCTTTCTGTCTTTTGCTCTCTGTGACGGTATTGTAGTGAGAAAGTCTTGTGGCAGCATGTCACACCCATGCCCTGCGCGCCCAAGACTGCCGTGCAGCTCCCCAGGACTGCCACGCAGAGAAGCACGATATTGAACTTCACTCAACTTTCTGAAGTTTTCCCTGTTAACACAATCAACATTTACCTTTTACTGTGGCAATTGTGATCGAATCAACGCAATATTAGCCACTTTCAATGCAACATACCGAAACAAAACAAACTATGTTAGAGATTTTGTTGTAAGCAGAACTCATCTGTAGGATTCTATTTCATTGACTGGGACGACTCAGGCCATACCCATACTCTACACAGACCGGTGCAGCATATCCAATCAGAGCTGCATTAGAACTATATGCAAATGGACCATTGCCATATATGGGTCTGTGCAATTTACTTTGAACTGAACTGTGTTTACAGCATGAGCAGTCGTGAGCAGATGCGCTTGTTTTGAGATCAAAGTGAGAGCTGCATGTAGCCACGTAGGCACATTTTGTTCATATCCTTTGCTAGTTAGTGCATTATTAGCCCAGTTATAGAAGTTAGCAATTGCTTCCTACAAGAGCCCAAAACGTGTACATTTCCAGACATATTTGAAAAGCGAGTCAGATAAAGATTTTATTTTTGTCTTAAAAGGGGAAGTGTTGTATTTTGAGACGGTTTATTCAAGACTAAGTAGCCAATAGGAGGGTAGCATAATTTGCCTGATTCGCTGTAATAATAGTATGGGAGTTAATTTTGTGGTTTCTTGCGTCAAACATGTTCAGTTACCTCCTTGTCTGAAGGACAAGTGGATAAACAGGTTAATGTCAAGCCCTGCATTTTTTTTCTTCTAAACCCTGTAGGCCTACATTGAACACCACACTTTGGCTGCTACTGTAGGCTGAATGATAGAACAGATATTTCCATGCGTTATGGGATGCATTTTCTCCATTGATTTTCATGGTAGGGCCACTGGTAGGCCTATATTATGATCAAATAGCAACAGTAGCCTACTTGACCACTGTTAAAACAGTAACTTAAAGCGAGTACAGCCTCAGTGGTCACAATAAAAAGCGCACTGGAAGTTGCACTGAATTTTCACAACTTTAAAGTTTGCGCTTAGCGGTCTGTCCCAGGCAAGAAGGGAGAGGACATGACTCCACACTCTAAAATGGCTTCCTTCCCTTGTATCCTCTCTAAAAACACAGGTAGATTTCCAGCACTATGTTTTCATCAGTCAGGTCATGCCAGATAATTGATCATGAAGAAAAGGAGATGAGGTGGAGAAGCCATTTTAGAATATGAGATACAGCCCGTCTGGGACTAGCCTGGGCTCTTTCAACTCCCAATGTCACTTACTCTTCCCCTGGGGCAAAGAGGAAGTGGCACCAGATGTGTTAAGCGAACGGATGCTTTCTCAATACCCCCAGCCTGGTTGCTCCACTACCCCCTGCTGCTCACACTAAAGGGTATTGCTTTTGATATACTTGGCAGCAACACGCATATACACACACACACAGTGCCCTGTTTACATGTATTGTATAACCGCCTACACTGACACTCTTGCGCACTCACACCCACACACTTACACACTAACATAGACACACTCTCGCACATGCCCACCCACCACTTATGCTGCTGCCATACTGTTTACTATTATCATTATTTATCATGCTATCAGTCACTTTCTCCTAATCCCTGCCTACATGTACATATCTACCCCAATACTCCTGTATTCCTGCACATTGTACATGTGGTACTGGCACTGACCATGTGTATATAGCTTCCTCTCTTATTTCTCATGTTTTTTTTAACATTTTATTTGTTGTACTTTTTTTGATATTGAATACTACACTTTTGGTTGGGGCTTGCAAGTTAAGCATTTCACTGTACTTGTGCATGTGACCTAAAACTTGAACACAGACACACACTGCGTATTCGCCTTCATGTGAAATATATAGGGGTAATGTTTGATTTATGACTACCAAACATTTTTACCCCCACAGGGTGTAAAACACAATGGCTGTTTTCTGTCTCCCATAATGAGATCTACATCTGGCCCTCGCCGGAGAAAAAGATCAGTCTAAACTTGAGAGAGATGTTTTTCTTATTATCCACCTCTTTGTTATGCAACTGGCTCTTTGTTCGTCTCTGGGATGTGAGGCAGCGGTGACCTCTAATGTTGAGATGTAAACATTACAGCTCTCCTCAGTGGCTCTCTTCACCAACCGCCCCCTAGTGAGTGAGAATGACGATCATAATCAATAGGTTTAGATAGCTGGTAAGTTAGTCTAACGGCCAATCTAAAAATTGTTAGCTGACATTGCTAATTGAGTGAATGTGTCAGTGACTGACATAACGAGAAACTACTGATACACAACCACAGTTCTAAATCACACCTTGTGTATTCTACTATTCTAACTGTCAACAGTAAATTGAGAACCTGTCCGTACTGTATTACAGCTCCATGCTCGCCGTTTCCCAGCGTTGTTGTTGTTTCTTTAACACAGGTCTACACGCAGACTAGAAATGCACTTAAAGTTTCCAATTAAGTTTAAAAAAATGGTATGTAGCCTAGCATGCCTATGTCTCAGATGACATGTTTTGGGCCCTGTAGCCTAGCATGCCTGTGTCTCAGATGACATGTTTTGGGCCCTGTAGCCTAGCATGCCTGTGTCTCAGATGACATGTTTTGGGCCCTGTAGCCTACGCTGCATGATGATGATGAACAAATCATGAGAATACTTTTTATGTCAGGCTATGAAATCTTACCACTACCTAAGTAATCTACACACAGTTATAAAATCCCATTTTGGTGTTTTTGGCCTACTTACAAAAGCCATTCATAAATGCACCTATTCTTGGAATGTGCTAATTATACTCCTGGCTGACCTTTAATCTCTGAGAAAGAGACGAGCTTTGTCATTAAAGTTATTTCCAGGTCAATAGATAAAATATGAACTGTGTGTGTGTGTGTGTGTGTGTGTGTGTGTGAGGGGATGCCGTGTACAGGTAATATCACATTTCATCATAGTTCATTCCAACCAGCCGCTTTGCTCTAACCTCAGTAGGACAGCTGCACGCACAGGGAACACAGCAGTAGTGAATCTCTCCTCCCCTGTCTAGTGTTCAAATTGAGCTATTTAAGTGGGAAGTCTGTTAGCTTATTCTGACTTTAAATCAACAGTTGAGATGGCTACTATGAAGAATACCTGTCTTCCCTCACCTACTGCAGAGTAAATTGGAGAACCGTTGATAGATTTCCCAATGTCTAGATAATTTGACCCATTTTAACCAGTCTTTATTATGCTTAAATGTGTTACCGGTTAAAGTACCGTTTTATAATGAAAGGACAATGGGGGGGATTTTTGCATATGCAGTGTGTTTTGTTATTGTTATGCAGACTGTCTGTGTCGTGATAACTCTTCATATGCTTTTCATGCAAAGTACAATAAGAAGATTTGGTATGATAATATGGAATTGTCTCCAGGGAGAAATGGTCTTAAATAAACATGCTGTATATATTATCCATACATTTTACATTAATTTGGTGGCTGCAGGAAATTGTACTCTGATCTATATAGATGATCAAATCTATGTAGGACTAATGGAAATGTGTAACCTATTTGGATATTCAAATCAGTTTGTGAGACATTAGAATCGGTAATGGGACTACTCCCTATTTGAGTTGATGGCTGATTATCTTAGGGACTGTATTGTATGTCTGTAATCAAGTAATTCCATCTCTGGATGATAAATGTAGTATATCCATATAAAGGTGATATTTTGATGGATATAGGCTTGTTGGTGCCAGCAATATCTGTGAGCAGCGCCAGCTCTAGCCTTTTGGGGGACCGAAGCGAGATTTGGTTGGGGGGCCCCTCACCTTGTGGCACAACATTTTAGTGGCCCCCCTTTAGACAGAATAATTTTTTGTTTTTAAGCATATTTTCTGTAATTCTACACATTTTCTAATCACTTAGTCATTCTCATGCAGATATATTATTAGCATGACATATCAAAATCAATGGGGTCCCCCTGGGGGTCAGGGCCCTTTGGCATGTACCCAATGTGCCTGGTCGGTATTCTGCAGTAAGGTGACAGCTTATGTCACTTATGCTTGGAACCAGCCCTGTCTGTGAGAGTCTCTATGCAGATGTTTTCCTCATTCTGGAGAATAGAACATTCCTCTAGTGGAATGGAATGATTATGTAACTCCAACCTCTCAGTAGTGAGGGTCGGAATGTCTCGGTGCATTAAACAGATGGATGTCTCGATAGCATCCAGAGCTGAAGCCTGATTTTGACATGTTTGTGTGAAAGAGAGCTGGTATAGTTGACCATTACAGTGTGTAAATGAATCCATGAATTGAGATGTATAATAAATGACTAATAACATATTGAATCCCGTCTTCTCCCCTCGTCAGATCAGTGTGTGGACCCAGGTCTGTCTCTGTCTCGGGGCAGGAGTGTGATGGCTGAGCCGGACTATCTGGAGGGGGACTGTGAGGAGATGATCAAACCCAAGAAGCTGTTGAACCCAGTCAAGGGCTCCAGAAACCACCAAGACCTCCATCGAGAACTCATGATGAACCAGAAGATGTAAGGGGACTGGGAACAACACTGGGGCAACACGCACTTCTCTTCCTTCTCCTGTTTCTACTACATTTTATTTCCCAGCTGTCTATACACTGATCCTCGTCTTAATCGAGAGGGCAACGGTAACGTTTCTATTCATACAACAACAGTTTATCTTCCTTTTGACTGACTCACCCAGGGCAGATCACTGTGTTGTGGTAGAAATACATCCTGGCTCATACCGTGGATGGATGAGATCCAAGCCATTCATGAGGTTGACATGAACAGTATATAACCCTGGCGTTCAACTCTGCACACAGAGGTTCAAAGGTTTATCCTTGCCTACCGTTTGATTGTGTTGATTTCCATCTATTGGTTAAGGTTAGGGTTGAGGGTTGAGTCAGCTGATCCTGAATCTGTTAGAAGTGTGTGACTGCGTGCTAATGCAGCGTGTTGCTATGCTATGACAGTGTATTGGGGATACCCCTGTGGGAGATGCATAACAGTACTGCCATGTAAACCTTAATGCATGAAACTTTTAATGAGTTATTATATAAAACCTTTATTTCCTTCTACTGTCTCAGAATTATTACATATCAACTTGTACTTACTGCATGTAAAGGTTCCTGCTGACCCAATATTATGATAGCAGTACAATCACAACCATCTTTTTTACAATCTAAAACGTACGTTTCCAGTGAACAGTTCTGCACTTGAGTGGGTGGGTAGAATAAATGGATGGATCTCGGTGAATTGAGAAAAATATTTTTGGCTGAATGGTTTTGTAATACCTTGAATTGCCACTTGGGAAAATGTAAGTTACAGAATGGACCGTGGCTGCAATTCACACTGGTTATGCGTGTGTGCTTGCATGCATGACTGTGTGTGGCTTTGATTCACACCATCAGTGCTGAGGCTCAAAGGGTGTCTTTTTCCTCTCACTCTGAATGGACAGATGCTCAAAGCCTTGTTGTGTTTATGTATATGTATGTCTGTCTGTATGTATGAACACAGTGTGTACTGTTGACAGCTGTACATCACTGTGTCCGGCCTGTTAGCACGCTGCACAGAACCATGTGCATTATGGACATGAACACAGTGTGTACTGTTGACAGCTGTACATCACTGTGTCCGGCCTGTTAGCACGCTGCACAGAACCATGTGCATTATGGACATGAACACAGTGTGTACTGTTGACAGCTGTACATCACTGTGTCCGGCCTGTTAGCACGCTGCACAGAACCATGTGCATTATGGACATGAACACAGTGTGTACTGTTGACAGCTGTACATCACTGTGTCCGGCCTGTTAGCACGTTGCACAGAACCATGTGCATTATGGACATGAACACAGAGCTCTGGAGTATGAAGGAAGGGAAGAAAGGATGTGAGGGGGAACTTGAGAGGATTTTTAAAAATTTGGTTTAAAGTGGATTAGTCATGGTGGTGGTGATGATGATGAGAGCCAGGGATGGTAAGGAACGTTATGTAAGGGGGATACCTAGTCAGTTCCACAACTGAATGCATTCAACTTCTTTGAATCAGAGCGGTGCGTGGAGCTGCCTTAATCAACTTCCACGTCATCAGAGCCCAGGGAGCAGTTCTTGTTGGGGGTTAACTGCCTTGCTCAAGGATAGAACGGACGATTATTACTATTCGCCGGCTCAGGGATTCGAACCAGCGACTGTTTGGTTACTGGCCCAACGCTCTTAACCAGTATGCTACACCATCCCCCTCAGAGTCTCTTACTCTTCCCTAACTACCTATGTTCTAACTGTAACACAAACACACTTATGCTGCAGTTACTTATTCGATCATTAGCTGACTGCAGGGGTGGCTGGGGTCTGTGTTTATGTCATGGCCGTAGTCAGAGACATTTTGAAATCATAAAACCTCCAACTCGACACAGGTGCGTAACAACAAAATGGAAACGCCTGTTTCATCAATGGCATGTCAGTAAGGGGACTGCTCAAGTCACTTCTCAGAATTTGGAGTAAAAGAAAGGGAGTTATATTATGAAAGAGGATGTTTGTACTAACAGCTCCTGCAATTGGTTGTTTCTCCTAGGGGCCTAGCTCCCCAGAACAAGCCAGAGCTCCAGAAGGTTCTGGAGCTGAGGAAGAGAGAGCAGGTTCTCAAGGCCCAGAGGGAGGAGCAGGAGGCCCACACCAAGAGGAGCGACCTGGAGATAGAATTAATGAAGAGACAACAGAAACTAGAACAGGTAAACACATTCACACACACATGCCTCCGCACACACACACTGTGATACTTACACACACCCAACACTGTAAACCTACAGGTAACTGCTAACATAATGGAAACACTTGAGTAAATGAGGGATACAACGTATACTGAAAGCAGGTTATTCCACACAGGTGATTCCTGAGTTAAAAACGGCTGCATTGGTCCTTTATTTATCTGGGTAACAAATATACTGTGATTTTTATTTATATATATATATATATATATAACCATTTTAATTGAAAATAACAGGTTCTTAGCAAAGAGCAATTTCTCAAGCAAGATTTTTGTTAGGACTGTCTGGGAGTGGTCTGAGTGGGAAAGGGAAAACTAGCTATTATTGGAAGAGGTTTGGAATTCTCTTATTGGTCTGACTAATTTACCGCCTGGTGACATCACCAGGCAGGCAAAAACTCCACCCCAGCAAAGCAGGCTGAAATTTCAGGTGGTCTTTTCAAGCGGCTCTTACACTGAAAGGGCGTTATCATAATTTTCACAGTATTATTCCAACCTCGTGGTGTGGGAACATATATAAAACACATCGAAATCACATTTGCCTGCACGGTGCCTTTAAGCAATTAAAATCCCATCAGGCTTAGGGTAATGTATAAAAGTACTGGGCAGGCCATTATTTTGGCTGTCATGGCTATGCCCCCATAGTATGACACTGCCCACATCCACAGGGCACGAGTGGTCACTAAATTTGTTGAGCATGAAAACGATGTAAACCATGAACCTGGGTCGTCTCAGTCTCCAGATCTCGACCTAATTGTACATTTATGGGAGATTTTCTGGAGCCGCACCTGATACAGAATGGTGTTGAATGGTGTTGAATCCCTCCAATAAGAGTTCCAGACACTTGTAGAATCTATTCCTATTAGGCTTGGGCAATATACTGTATACCAGGGTATTTTGAAATACAGAGAGTATGATTTTCAATACCGTTTAAATATATATGATTTTATTTTTGAGGAGGTTGGGGGTGCATGATACGCCACTGCTTATAACTATAAATTAAGTATAACTATAAGAAATCTAAGATGTTAAATAAATCCTATCCAGCTCAGGGCTGCAGGTATCCATTTGGTTTGCTAACCTACTAGCTAAGTGGTTACAGAAGATACATTCAATCCCCTCCTCGATCAAGATCCCTGTTGCCTAAATAGTTTTATGCATTAAAAAAAGTGTAATCTAAAACCAAAATGAAAGGGCACACCCTTGTGCACTTTCAGTAATACCCGGTATGGTACAGAGACGGTATCCAGGTTTTTTTAATCGCCTAACCCTAATGCCAAGTTGCATTGAAGCTGTTCTGGCTCATGGTGGCCCAATGCCTTATGAAGATAATTCATGACAGAGTGTGAGAAATCAACTCAAAGTTCATTGGTCTCGTACACAGATTTGCAGGTGTTATGGCAGGTGAAGCAAAATGGGTATGTTACAGCTCCATCAGTGCAGTCGAATGTCTCGCAAATATACAAATAATAAAAATAAAAATCTAAATAAGAAATAACAATCCAAGTAGATATATTTGTGAGCATGTGAGAATCCGGAGTATAAATATGTGGTACGTATATAGTTTGGAAAATAAAATGGTATGTACAGTAGTAGGTATATTAGGATGAGCTACATTGAGAATACAGTGTATTCGGAAAGTATTCAGACCTTAACATTTGGAAAAAGTCTTTACGTTACAGCCTTAATCTAAAATTAAATAAAAACAAATCCTCATCAATCTACACAACACACCATATTGACAAAGTGAAAATGTTTTTTCAGAATTCAGCAAATGTATTACTAATAAAAAAACAGACCCTTTGCTATGAGACTCGCAATTTAGCTCCGGTATATCCTGTTTCCATTGATCAGCCTTAAGATGTTTCTACAACTTGATTGGAGTCCACATGTGGTCAATTCAATTGATTGGACATGATTTGGAAAGACACACACCTGTCTATATAAGATCCCACAGTTGACAGTGCATGTCATAACAAAACCAAGCCATGTGGTTGAATGAATTATCCATAGAGCTCTGATACAGGATTGTGTCGAGGCACAGATCACACAAAAAATTTATGCAGCATTAAAGGTCCCCAAGAACACAGTGGCCTCAATCATTCTTAAATGGAAGACGTTTGGAACCCCCAAGACTCTTCCTAGAGCTGGCTGCCCGGTAGAGTGGCCTGATGGGAGCCACTCCTCAGTAAAAGGCACATGACAGCCCACTTGGAGTTTACCAAAAGGCACCTAAAGGACTCTGACCATGAGAAACAAGATTCTCTGGTCTTAAGAAACCAAGATTGAACTCTTTGGCCTGAATGCCAAGCGTCAAGGCTTCAGGAAAGCTGGCACCATCCCTACATTGAAGCATGGTGGTGGCAGCATCATGCTGTAGGGATGATTTTCAGCAGCAGGGACTAGGAGACTAGTCAGGATCGAGGGAAAGATGAACGGAGCAAAGTACAGAGATATTCTTGATGAAAACCTGCTCCAAAGCGCTCAGACTGGGGCGACGGTTCACCTTCCATCAAGACAACGACCCTATACACACAACCACGTCAATAAAGGACTGGCTTCGGAACCAGTGGCCCAGCCAGAGCCCGGACTTGAACCTGATCGAACATCTCTAGAGAGACCTGAAAATAGGTGTGCAGCGACGCTCCCCATCCAACCTGACAGAGCTCAAGAGGATCTGCACAGAAGAATGGGAGAAACTCCTCAAATTATAGGTGTGGCAAGCTTGTAGAGTCATTCCCAAGAAGACTCGAGGCTGTAATCGCTGCCAAGGGTGCTTTAACAAAGTACTGAGTAAAGGGTCTGAATACTTATAATAAAAAAATGAATTTATATTTATTGCAAAAATGTCTAAATCCCTGTTTTTGCTGGGTGAGCCATGTGAGTGAGAGGTGCTTGGGAGCACACAGACGGGACAAGGCATTTATAAGTATTATATTCAGCCCAAGAGCACAACAGCCACTGGCCACAGAAGGCATGGACTGGCCGGGAAATTTGAGGCTTTACCAAGTACTTGTCAAATTGTGAATGAGAGACTGATGAAGTGTGTGCAGCCTGCGCAAAAAAAAAACTAAGCAGAGCCTTCATTAGTTGCATCATGCAGCCTTGTACAAATCAAAACATATAGCCCAACATTTGTATCGCATCTAAAGTTACATTAATAACTCTAAATGAAGCATATAGCAGGACTTGTTTCTTTGTTAACTGCTCAACACAGAGTAGCCGAATGTATGCACTCCCTCAAATCGTTTGGAGACAATATCCTTTCTACTTTTTTCAGCTATGTTCAAATGTATTCTTGATACTGTTTGTTTCTAAATAGAGTAAAAACTCACCAATGATTAGTAAAGCTCAAACCAAGTTTATTTACTCAATGGGTCAAACAGCTGAAAGACTAAGACATGTTTCCTCCACACATGTCTGTCTGTCTGTCTCTGTCTGTCTGTCTGTCTGTCTTTGGGTGAAGTATCCTCCCTCCCTATTTGGGTGAAGTATCCTCCCTCCCTATTTGGGTGAAGTATCCTCCCTCCCTATTTGGGTGAAGTATCCTCCCTCCCTATTTGGGTGAAGTATCCTCCCTCCCTATTTGGGTGAAGTATCCTCCCTCCCTATTTGGGTGAAGTATCCTCCCTCCCTATTTGGGTGAAGTATCCTCCCTCCCTATTTGGGTGAAGTATCCTCCCTCCCTATTTGGGTGAAGTATCCTCCCTCCCTATTTGGGTGAAGTATCCTCCCTCCCTATTTGGGTGAAGTATCCTCCCTCCCTATTTGGGTGAAGTATCCTCCCTCCCTATTTGGGTGAAGTATCCTCCCTCCCTATTTGGGTGAAGTATCCTCCCTCCCTATTTGGGTGAAGTATCCTCCCTCCCTATTTGGGTGAAGTATCCTCCCTCCCTATTTGGGTGAAGTATCCTCCCTCCCTATTTGGGTGAAGTATCCTCCCTCCCTATTTGGGTGAAGTATCCTCCCTCCCTATTTGGGTGAAGTATCCTCCCTCCCTATTTGGGTGAAGTATCCTCCCTCCCTATTTGGGTGAAGTATCCTCCCTCCCTATTTGGGTGAAGTATCCTCCCTCCCTATTTGGGTGAAGTATCCTCCCTCCCTATTTGGGTGAAGTATCCTCCCTCCCTATTTGGGTGAAGTATCCTCCCTCCCTATTTGGGTGAAGTATCCTCCCTCCCTATTTGGGTGAAGTATCCTCCCTCCCTATTTGGGTGAAGTATCCTCCTTCCCTCTAAACATTACATCTTTATTGCTAGGTAGGAATTTAAGTGATGCAGACAATAAACTGTTTCTTCTCCCTTAATGTGACCTGACCCTGGCCCCCATTCCTCACTAATCCACATCTCTCCACCTTTATCAGTGACTGCAACCATGTGATTGCCTTTCCATTACTCAATACATTCCAAGCTTAATTGCCTCCACCATATACATTCCTCCTACAGATAACCATTAACTTGTGGTGTAGAAACCAGACTATAGCACTCCTCATTTCCATAGGATACCTGATATTTAAAAATGTTTCAAGTTTAGGAGTCAGAACCCATCAATACTATAAAATGACATAAAAGAATGCCACAGAAATCTAAGCAAATATTGTCTGCCAAATGAACTAGTGTAGCCCATAGCCATATGCAATAGCCAGATCAGGGCCTAACATAAGGACAACTCAGAGTATGCTATTCTGTTCTTCTGAAATAGACTACATTTTCTTCATATCATGTTTCTTTAGACCTATCTAAAATAAATAATGGATTTATTGTCTATGCTATATTACATGGATTTATTTGACTTTTTAAAAATCTACCAAAATGTTCCAAAGGTCTGCATCAGTGGCTTGTAGGCTATGCATGGAAGCCAGGTGATGCTAAATGTGTTTGTTAATTACCGTGAGATTGGCAGTTATTTGCTTGACAAACACCGTCTGACAAAATGGTATGACCACCATAGCCCAAGTCTCACACACAGATCACCCTGATACAATACTGGTTGCTCAACACACACACACACACACACACACACACACCTAAACTCAGCAAAAAAAGAAACGTCCTCTCACTGTCAACTGTGTTAAGTTTTAGCAAACTTGATATGTGTAAATATTTGTATGAACATAAGATTCAACAACTGAGACATAAACTGAACAAGTTCAAAAGTAACAGTCAGTATCTGGTGTGGCCACCAACTGCAAGCACTGCAGTGCATCTCCTCCTCATGGACTGCATCAGATTTGCCAGTTCTTGCTGTGAGAGGTTACCCCACTCTTCCACCAAGGCAACTGCAAGTTCCCGGACATTTCTGGGGGGAATGGCCCAAGCCCTCCCCTCACCCTCCGATCCAACAAGGGTACCACATGAGGGAGGAGGATGTCTTCCCTGTAACGCATAGCGTTGAGATTGCCTGCAATGACAACAGGATCAGTCCGATGATGCTGTGATACGCCGCCCCGCCTCCAAATCGATCCCGCTCCAGAGTACAGGCTTCTGTAACTCTCATTCCTTCGACAATAAACGTGAATCCGACCATTACCCCTGGTGAGACAAAACCGCGACTCGTCAGTGAAGAGCACTTTTTCCAGTCCTGTCTGGTCCAGCGACGGTGGGTTTGTGCCTATAGGCGACGTTGTTGCTGGTGATGTCTGGTGAAGACCTGCCTTACAACAGGCCTACAAGCCCTCAGTCCAGCCTCTCTCAGCCTATTGCGGACAGTCTGAGCACTGATGGAGCGATTGTACATTCCTGATGTAACTTGGGCAGTTGTTGTTGCCATCTTGTACCTGTCGATCCTGTGTAGGTGTTACACGTTGTCTGCCACTGCGAGGACAATCATGTCCGTCCTGTCTCCCTGTAGCGCTGTCTTAGGCGTCTCACAGTATGGACATAGCAATTTATTGACCTGGCCACATCTGCAGTCCTTATGCCTTCTTGCAGCATGCCTAAGGCACGTTCACACAGATGAGCAGGGACCCTGGGCATCTTTTTTTGTGGGTTTTTTTCAGAGTCAGTAGAAAGGCCTCTTTAGTGTCCTAAGTTTTCATAACTATGACCTTATTTGTCTACCGTCTGTAAGCTGTTAGTGTCTTAACGACCGTTCCACAGGTGCATGTTCATTTAATTGTTTATGGTTCATTGAACAAGCATGGGAAACTGTTTAATGCCTTTACTCTGAAGAATTTTGAAAGATAGGGTCCTGAACAAGGGAAGATTCTTTTTTTGTTGAGTTTACAAGCTAAAATGTACTTGTACTAATATTTAACCTAACATACTTCTCTGTCTGTGTTTAGCTGGAGTTGGACCAGCAGAAGGATGAGGAGGAGCAGGAGAACACCCCTGAGTTTGTGAAGATGAAGAGCAATCTTAGGAGGACCAAGCAGGAGGCTAATGGGGAGGAACGTACCACTTAGGGGCCCATGGGGGGGGAATGTTTGAGAGAGAAGGAGAGGGCAACTGTGTACATAGAGGTGTGTTTGTGCAGAGTCTATGGCACATGTCATCTGAGGTGGAATTCACTTCCTGATTCTGATTTTTCCGACCCTGTTGAGAAAGACTATAGACAATTTTGTCTGCCTACTAAATACCAACAGTACTACAGACCTCTTTGTCTGTCTGCTACAGCACTCACCACAGGCAGTGACCAAGGAAACTTAACCACGTCAGCTTCTCTCACCAACAGACAGACTTTGCAGAGAAGAGAATCCCCTATAGACTACAGACTGCTTTGTCTGCCTGCTGTAGTACTCACATCAGCATCTCCACTCAACACACAGACAGAGAGGAGACTTAACATGGACACAAAACACGGAACATGCTACACATGGACAGTCAACCAGTCTTCTTGGGAAGCCTGATGCAGGGACAAACAGAACCCACACAGTTTCCATTCCCTCTCTCCTGTTTGCTCCTCTCTCTCCGGCCACAGAAAGTTCTCCTTCTGTTATTGTTGTTTTCATTTTCAGAACCCAGAATAGAAAAGCGGACACTGGATGGACTCTTAAAACTGTGTTTTGTAAAAATGCCAAATTAATGTGCTGTTATTTATGTTTGTTTGTAGTATTTTAGCCCCATGTAGGGAGTGTGTGAGACATCTGTTTAGTTTTACAGCTCAATGTGTGGAACCTGAGCAGGACAGGACGAGTGTTTGTGTGAAAAAACACCCAGGTTACTTTTTTATTTTTTATCTCCAACATACCACTTCCTCAGCTAATGCTATTTGAAGCAATACTAGAACCCCTTTCAAGTGTGAGACTTTTCTTTCTATAATTATAATGGTTTCTGTAATTGGTTTTTTTGTATGAATAAAAGTGACATTA
This sequence comes from Oncorhynchus tshawytscha, assembly GCF_018296145.1. Lineage (NCBI taxonomy): Eukaryota > Metazoa > Chordata > Actinopteri > Salmoniformes > Salmonidae > Oncorhynchus > Oncorhynchus tshawytscha. The sequence goes on along the minus strand of NC_056434.1, from coordinate 32,301,098 downwards.
AATCAGTGGTGGTGGTTGGAATAATTGTTCTTCCTCTGTCAACCATTGTTACCTGCAAGGAAACACGTGGCGTCATCATTGCTTTGCAAAAAAAAACGCTTCACTGACAAGGATACTGCTGCCAGTAAGATTGCACCTAAATCAACCATTTATCGGATCATCAAGAACTTCAAGGAGAGCGGTTCAATTGTTGTGAAGAAGGCTTCAGGGCGCCCAAGAAAGTGCAGCAAGCACAAGGACCGTTTCCTAAAGTTGATTCAGCTGCGGGATCGGGGCACCACCAGTACAGAGCTTAGTCAGGAATGGCAGCAGGCAGGTGTGAGTGCATCTGCACGCACAGTGAGGCGAAGACTTTTGGAGGATGGCCTGGGGTCAAGAAGGGCAGCAAAGAAGCCACTTCTCTCCAGGAAAAACATCAGAGACAGACTGATATTCTGCAAAAGGTACAGGGATTGGACTGCTGAGGACGGGGGTAAAGTAATTTTCTTTGATGAACCCCCTTTGTTTGGGGAAAAAAGCTTGTCCGGAGAAGACAAGGTGAGCGCTACCATCAGTCCTGTGTCATGCCAACAAATCAAATCCAATTTTATTTGTCACATACACATGGTTAGCAGATGTTAATGCGAGTGTAGCGAAATGCTTGTGCTTCTAGTTCCGACAATGCAGTAATAACCAACAAGTAATCTAACAATTCCAAAACTACTGTCTTATACACAGTGTAAGGGGATAAAGAATATGTACATAAGGATATATGAATGAGTGATGGTACAGAGCAGCATAGGCAAGATACAGTAGCTGATATCGAGTACAGTATATACATATGAGATGAGTATGTAAACAAAGTGGCATAGTTAAAGTGGCTAGTGGTACATGTATTACATAAGGATGCAGTCGATGATATAGAGTACAGTATATACGTATGCATATGAGATGAATAATGTAGGGTATGTAAACATTATATAAGGTAGCATTGTTTAAAGTGGCTAGTGATATATTTACATTTCCCATCAATTCCCATTATTAAAGTGGCTGGAGTTGAGTCAGTATCAGTGTGTTGGCAGCAGCCACTCAATGTTAGTGGTGGCTGTTTAACAGTCTGATGGCCTTGAGATAGAAGCTGTTTTTCAGTCTCTCGGTCCCAGCTTTGATGCACCTGTACTGACCTCGCCTTCTGGATGATATCGGGGTGAACAGGCAGTGGCTCGGGTGGTTGATGTCCTTGATGATCTTTATGGCCTTCCTGTAACATCGGGTGGTGTAGGTGTCCTGGAGGGCAGGTAGTTTGCCCCCGGTGATGCGTTGTGCAGACCTCACTACCCTCTGGAGAGCCTTACGGTAGAGGGCGGAGCAGTTGCCGTACCAGGCGGTGATACAGCCCACCAGGATGCTCTCGATTGTGCATCTGTAGAAGTTTGTGTGCTTTTGGTGACAAGCCGAATTTCTTCAGCCTCCTGAGGTTTCTTCACGATGCTGTCTGTGTGAGTGGACCAATTCAGTTTGTCTGTGATGTGTATGCCGAGGAACTTAACTTGCTACCCTCTCCACTACTGTTCCATCGATGTGGATAGGGGGGTGTTCCCTCTGCTGTTTCCTGAAGTCCACAATCATCTCCTTAGTTTTGTTGACGTTGCGTGTGAGGTTATTTTCCTGACACCACACTCCGAGGGCCCTCACCTCCTCCCTGTAGGCCGTCTCGTCGTTGTTGGTAATCAAGCCTACCACTGTTGTGTCGTCCGCAAACTTGATGATTGAGTTGGAGGCGTGCGTGGCCACGCAGTCGTCAGTAAAGCATCCTGAGACCATGTGTGGGGTTGCTTCTCAGACAAGGGAGGGGGCTAACTCACAATTTTGCCTAAGAACACAGCCATGAATAAAGAATGGTACCAACACATCCTCCAAGAGCAACTTCTCCCAAACATCCAGGAACAGTTTGGTGATGATCAATGCCTTTTCCAGCATGATGGAGCACCTTGCCATAAGGCAAAAGTGATAACTAAGTGGCTCGGGGAACAAAACATCGATATTTTGGGTCCATGGCCAGGAAACTCCCCAGACCTTAATCCCATTAATCCCATTGAGGATGTGGCCTAGAAGTTAATTGACAGCATGTCAGGGCGGATTGCAGAGGGCTTGAAAAAGAAGGGTCAACACTGCAAATATTGACTCTTTGCATCAACTTCATGTAGTTGTCAATAAAAGCCTTTGACACTTATGAAATGCTTGTTATTATACTTCAGTATTCCATAGTAACATCTGACAAAAATATCTAAAGACACTGAAGCAGCAAATTTCGTGGAAGTTCATATTTGTTTTTCTCCAAACTTTTGGCCACGACTAGGATTTCCAGGTCAGTTTAGCAGTAAACTTCTAGATATGGCTAACTAGCTTGCTAACCTAGCCAATGAAATGTGTGTTTTGTGAGGGAGAGAGAAAGTCATATAAATTATGCTAGTTACTACCCCTGGTAATTTGGCCAAATAACCGTGTGTGAGAGAAATAGTAATAGAAATTATGGTTGACACTTTCCCTGATCATTTGGTCAGATAAGTGTGTCTGTGTGTACAGTAGGTGACATGTCCATGTTCGCTATCTAATAACTATAGTTATGCTAGGTGATGGTTTGGCTTATGTACTCATGGCTATGTAGAAGAAGACTGTAGGAGGGAATGGAGAGGACTCACGGACAGGTATCAGAGCGAGGGGCAGAGAAGAAGATGTCCGGTTCAGCAGCTTCGGGCGCTTCTGCTACATTTTCTATTTTCTGGATCCATTTATTGTGCCTAGGGCAACAAGTGGAAATTTTACAGCCAGACTCTCCAACGTTATCTGTAAGTGCGACCACTTCCTTCACCGGTGCAGCTAGACAGTCTACGTCATCTTCAAGTATGTCCACCACCGGTGCAGCGTGACCCTCTACGTCATCTTCAGTATGTCCACCACCGGTGCAGAGTGACCCTCTACGTCATCTTCAGTATGTCCACCACCGGTACAGCGTGACCCTCTACGTCATCTTCAGTATGTCCTCCACCGGTACAGCGTGACCCTCTACGTCATCTTCAGTATGTCCACCACCGGTGCAGTGACCCTCTACGTCATCTTCAGTATGTCCACCACCGGTGCAGCGTGACCCTCTACGTCATCTTCAGTATGTCCACCACCGGTGCAGAGTGACCCTCTACGTCATCTTCAGTATGTCCACCACCGGTGCAGAGTGACCCTCTACGTCATCTTCAGTATGTCCACCACCGGTACAGCGTGACCCTCTACGTCATCTTCAGTATGTCCTCCACCGGTACAGCGTGACCCTCTACGTCATCTCTTCAGTATGTCCACCACCGGTGCAGAGTGACCCTCTACGTCATCTACAAGTATGTCCACCACCGGTGCAGAGTGACCCTCTACGTCATCTACAAGTATGTCCACCACCGGTGCAGAGTGACCCTCTACGTCATCTACAGTATGTCCACCACCGGTGCAGCGTGACCCTCTACGTCATCTACAGTATGTCCACCACCGGTGCAGAGTGACCCTCTACGTCATCTACAGTATGTCCACCACCGGTGCAGAGTGACCCTCTACGTCATCTACAAGTATGTCCACCACCGGTGCAGAGTGACCCTCTACGTCATCTACAAGTATGTCCACCACCGGTGCAGCGTGACCCTCTACGTCATCTACAAGTATGTCCACCACCGGTGCAGAGTGACCCTCTACGTCATCTACAAGTATGTCCACCACCGGTGCAGCGTGACCCTCTACGTCATCTACAGTATGTCCACCACCGGTGCAGCGTGACCCTCTACGTCATCTACAGTATGTCCACCACCGGTGCAGAGTGACCCTCTACGTCATCTACAGTATGTCCACCACCGGTGCAGAGTGACCCTCTACGTCATCTTCAGTATGTCCACCACCGGTGCAGAGTGACCCTCTACGTCATCTTCAGTATGTCCACCACCGGTGCAGAGTGACCCTCTACGTCATCTTCAGTATGTCCACCACCGGTGCAGAGTGACCCTCTACGTCATCTTCAGTACGTCCACCACCGGTGCAGAGTGACCCTCTACGTCATCTTCAGTATGTCCACCACCGGTGCAGAGTGACCCTCTACGTCATCTACAAGTATGTCCACCACCGGTGCAGAGTGACCCTCTACGTCATCTACAAGTATGTCCACCACCGGTGCAGAGTGACCCTCTACGTCATCTTCAGTATGTCTACCACTGGTGCAGAGTGACCCTCTACGTCATCTACAAGTATGTCCACCACCGGTGCAGAGTGACCCTCTACGTCATCTACAAGTATGTCCACCACCGGTGCAGAGTGACCCTCTACGTCATCTACAAGTATGTCCACCACCGGTGCAGAGTGACCCTCTACGTCATCTTCAGTATGTCCACCACCGGTATTTAGTAAACATAAATCTCACCTTCTATGGTATTATGTATTGCTTGTATGTGTTGTTTTTCTCTTCCGTAGCAGAGATGGAGTCAAGATAGCCGACCAGCTCACAGGAACGACAGGAAGGAGAGAGGAGTTGTTGTTTTTACCTCCCTCATTGTACCTTTCCTTTCACACACGTGTCAATTCTGTTTAAATTCTGTCAATTTATAAAGTTAATTGTTACTAAATTCTTAGGAGAGCATTCATTGTTAGTGTTACATAGATTTCTGAATTGATTGAAGTGAAACTCACACCCCAGAGAATTCACAGATGCTCTTGTTGGTCTAAAGGTGAATAGATTTCTTTAATTTAAAACCACCTGAAATCCAGGGTATTGGAACTGTTTGTGTTATGGCTACACATTATTTTCAGAAACAGAGACACAAACACTGCTCTTCTCCTCGAGGCACCTCACCTGTCCAATGCCCCGCCCTTTTATCTCCCTCTGCCTGAGGAGGCTGTCGAGATGAATGGTGGTGGCTAACCATTAGGAATGGAGCCAAGGCAGATAGAGGGGAGAAGGCAGGCAGACTGGTGAGGGGGTGGGTTGACTGTCTGTATTACTCTCTCTCCATGGGAGAATCTAAACCATAATTCCTTGACTCCTCACGTCCTCTCTCCTCACCACCTTCTCAAAGCTCCATTGGAGGAGAAGGTCAGAGAGGGTCTCTGTCAGGCTCTGTCAGGTGTCTCTGTCAGGTTCCTTCATGCTGACCTCCAATGGGTTTTCAGTGGTAGGTGAGGACGGAATCAAAGGAAATGCAACTGAGATTTTCCAACTGTTCTTATTCCGCTTACCATGTCCTTGTTAGTAAGTAAATAGTTACTCAATACTTAAGATGGCATTCATTATTAGTTGTACATAGATTGCATGAAAATTGACTGAATTGAAACTCACACACTGGAGAATTCAGCTGCTCTTGTTATTTTACAAGACTAAAGGTGAAATGTGATTAGCTGTATTGTGGCTACGCATTCCCTTTTATTTGTGCCAAAAATACATGCTCTTGTTTTTCTTTTATAGATTACAGGTGATTTGTGTGTTTATCTTCAATTTTATTTTTATTTTTTACACGTACATACATGCGCACACACACACACACACACACACACACACACCCCTTTCAATAATGCACATACCAGTCATGTTCTTTCCTGTACTTTCTCCTGTAATGTTTTTCATTTCATTTGTTTCTTAGTATCTCAATTAGATCTGCAAAGGTGTACAGAGGAAAGAGTCTAAGACAAGATGAAAGTAAAAACCCAATCTCTTCCTAATTCATTTTTTTGTCCACCTGCATTTTGTTGTCAGACCAGTGAAGATGGTGGAAAACTGTACTAATTGTATTTACCCTCGATTACCCTTTCCCATTGTTATCAACCTAACTGTATGTCGTATAACCTTAATTAGAGCTCCTGCTCACCTGATGTACCATGCCAGGTACATATAATACTGATGTTAGAGGGAAGAGGTTACAGTGTGGTCTTTACTCTCGTGGACTGCGTGGACTCCAGTCCTGGACGAGACAGATGTTTTTATTAGGTTTTATTTGCTGCAGTGTCTATTAATTGTCCAAACCCGTGGCCACTTTCCCACTCAATATTGCTTTTGAAACTATTAAAGATGGTTTTTGTATGACTTCTCTTGTCTGGTGGCAAATCCCAGTCTGGGTCCTAGTTCGCTGTCTTCGGTATGCAATCTGAACAATGAAGCAACCAGGAAAAGACATGGTCTGATTCATTTAAAAAAAAACATTTATTTTATTACAAATTGTTGTTTGACAACAGTGGTGTGAAAGGACCAATATTTCTGAGGTAATGTGTGAGATTTTTTAAAAAGTGAGTCCAGACCAAGACTGTAGAAGCCGCTCAAGTTATGACTTCATTCCTGGCCAACCCCACCTGTAGTCATATAGGAAAACAAAGGGAAATAATCAGTTGTGTGCAGGGTTTAGAATTACAGGGTGGCTATGGGGAACTTTGCAGCCCCATAACAAACCATCACCTTCTCCATTCAAACTCATGATAGATAATCAACATTACAGCTGATTCCAGGGGAGCAGGGACTGGAATACACATATATTTTACTGATAGATACGTATGATACCAAAAGAGGAGAGAGAGGAGTTTACCCAGTTCTTTGACTAGAAGAGATTGTTGTTTCAGTAGAATTTGGTAAAAGGCTGATTTAGCCACCGATCCTCCTTGTTGCAGGGCCACATATAGCTTTCTCATCTTTGCCATACTGGTTTGGGCCGCAGTGATTTCAGAGTAATCCTCATAATGGATCATTTTCTTCTGGTACAGGCCATCTGCTATTGGATTCACCAGGGAAATCCTTTGAACAAGTTGTTCCATGTTATCATCCACAAATTGGACACCTGGGTTAGAGAACATTTGTAATTCAAACAACCTTAAAGAATGATTGATTTTCAGTGAATCTAACCGTGAATGTACAGGACTATACAGGTGAGACCGTAATACAGAAGATTTTATTTTGGCATCATTTGACAAACATGACTTAAGAAAGACCTTGCATCAGAATTGGTTCCTGAATGAAAATGACATTCAGTAGTCACAATCTGAGTTACTAAAATGCATTTCATATCAGCACCAAACAAAGCTTTTTTAAGAGTTGAGCATGCCATATTTTCCATTATGAATATTTCCTCAGTAATATGCATACTGTTGTCTTGCAGATTGATAGACTCCTGACTTTAGGTCATCTATTTATTCATCACGCCTCTCAGTGTGAATCTGGTCAATTACAGTAATTATTTAGTTCCATTATTTTGTAGTATCTTCTTACAACACTAGTTCAGTAATATTTCAGCATGTATCCCACGCAAACAAGGCAAGTTACATTACCATACTGCTTTGTCTCCATGACTGCAGATTGATCCTGGCTAGACTGGGGAGTAGCATCTTGATCTGGCAAGAGAGAGAGATTCTCCATGACATTGTTTGTAAAGAATCAACATCCAATACATGTTCTGTATTTGTAGCCTGAGTTAAATAGAGCACATATTGACGTATGGCATGCAGAACTGCTTTTACTTCATTGCACAAGTAGGCCGACATTCAGGGGCAGCTTCCTGAGCACAGATTAGAAGCCTTCTTCTGGAATAAAAAGCAATAACAATGGAGAATCTCAATTTAAAATTATTTTTAGTTCAGGTGTAGCTTTAATTATCTGTGTCCAGGAAACTGCCTTTCAATGTTCAACTATCAACAATAGAAATTTACATATTTACTATAATCAACTTTACAGTATGTGGAAGAATGATTCAAATGCACAAATGAAAGTACATTTGTTGCATACAGAATTTGTAATCAGTTAATTCTGAATTACCTTTTTTGCCCTCGGTCTTTAACTTATCTGCTAGATCAATCATTCCTATGTTCTCCAGGATCTTCTGTGTGATTTTCATAGCACCTTCTTCCTTGTAGGCCTGCACCATCTTACTCACTGTCTTGTGCCTGCTAGCATCCTCTAGACTGGCGATTGACATGGGATTGAAGCCTTCGAGTGTTTCCTCCATCAGGTTCCACTGGAAGGTCTCAAATGTAGCCTTGTCTAGTTTTTCTAGGGTAGCTACCAGCCGCTGTGGAACGGGTGTGGCCATTGTAGATCACTAGAATGGGTCAAATATAAAAAATATTAAATTAATACAACTTTACTACGAGCAAAAATATGGAGTCAACCATATTGACACATTGGCAATCTTTATTTTACCCATTACACCCAGGTACTTACAATATGTCTGTGTTGGACAGATAACTCCCAGTAACTCTTTGTCTCAAAAACTTTTTCTTCAGATTTTTACTTTCAGTTTTCTCTTGACATTCTCCACCCCTTTTTATCTGAATCAGAGGGGGTGGACTTCCAAGTGCAGAGTTAAGACTTTATATACAGACATGTAATCACATGTTTTATTCAGAGCACAGTTGGTCTATCTCAGAAATAATTGATCCTGCTTTGCCATCTACCCCACTGGTCTCAGGTCTACAGGCTTCACCAAATACAACATATCTATTCTATACCAAATGCACATGTACTTTTCTGGATAGAAATGTAATTCTACATAATCTGGTCAGTGACTACCATCTAGTGGTGGTCAGAGTTAATACAGGTCAGATTTAGATACAGATAACTTTGTCCTCAAAGGCAATTACTTATGCAGGAATCACAAAACATGCAGATATACCACATATTAAAAACAAGAACATTAAAATAGCAAAGGATTTTCTCCATGTGCTGCTTGTGAATACTGGTCTCTACGGTGATAGAAGACAGATATAATGTAGGGATGATGTGTGTTTACACAGTGATTTTCTGTAGAATAAAGAGCAACTTTACACTGTGAGTAAAAATGTATCCTATCCACCACCTGGACCTGAACACTCACCACATTGACAAACTCTTATATTTCACAGATGTAGTAATGGATCAACATTTTTTATTTTATTAATATGTTTCCAGGTATGTTTAAGGCATAATGGTGAGACATTTGCAGCATTCCCACCACAGGTGGCTGGTGGCACCTTATTTGGGGAGGACGACCTCATAGTAATGGTTGGAACGGAATGAATGTAACGGCATTCCATTTCCTCCATTCCAGCCCTTACTATGCGCCGTCACCTCCTCACCAGCCTCCTGTGATTCACACACACTGGTTTTCAAAATCTTATATAGTAAAACCATTAAAGATTCAGATGTCAAGGTTTTTGTATGACTTCTCCTGTCTGGTGGCAAATTCCAGTCCGGGTCCTAGTTCGCTGTCTTCGGTAGGCAGTCTGAACACTTAAGCAACCAGGAAAAGACATGACGTGATTCAATATTTTTCTTGTATTTATTTTGTTACACATTGTTGTTTGACAACTGGTGTGAAAGGACCAATATTTCTGAGGTAATGTGTGAGATTTTTTAAAAAGTGAGTCCAGACCAAGACTGTAGAATCCGCTCAAGTTATGACTTCATTCCTGTTCAACCCCACCTGTAGTCATATAGGAAAACAAAGGGAAATAATCAGTTGTGTGCAGGGTTTAGAATTACAGGGTGGCTATGGGGAACTTTGCAGCCCCATAACAAACCATCACCTTCTCCATTCAAACTCATGATAGATAATCAACATTACAGCTGATTCCAGGGGAGCAGGGACTGGAATACACATATATTTTACTGATAGATACGTATGATACCAAAAGAGGAGAGAGAGGAGTTTACCCAGTTCTTTGACTAGAAGAGATTGTTGTTTCAGTAAAATTTGGTAAAAGGCTGATTTAGCCACCGATCCTCCTTGTTGCAGGGCCACATATAGCTTTCTCATCTTTGCCATACTGGTTTGGGCCGCAATGATTTCAGAGTAATCCTCATAATGGATCTTTTTCGTCTGGTACAGGCCATCTGCTATTGGATTCACCAGGGAAATCCTTTGAACAAGTTGTTCCATGTTATCATCCACAAATTGGACACCTGGGTTAGAGAACATTTGTTATTCAAACAACCTTAAAGAATAATTGATTTTCAGTGAATCTAACTGTGAATGTACAGGACTATACAGGTGAGACCGTAATACAGAAGATTTTATTTTGGCATCATTTGACAAACATGACTTAAGAAAGACCTTGCATCAGAATTGGTTCCTGAATGAAAATGACATTCAGTAGTCACAATCTGAGTTACTAAAATGCATTTCATATCAGCACCAAACAAAGCTTTTTTAAGAGTTGAGCATGCCATATTTTCCATTATGAATATTTCCTCAGTAATATGCATACTGTTGTCTTGCAGATTGATAGACTCCTGACTTTAGGTCATCTATTTATTCATCACGCCTCTCAGTGTGAATCTGGTCAATTACAGTAATTATTTAGTTCCATTATTTTGTAGTATCTTCTTACAACACTAGTTCAGTAATATTTCAGCATGTATCCCACGCAAACAAGGCAGGTTACATTACCATACTGCTTTGTCTCCATGACTGCAGATTGATCCTGGCTAGACTGGGGAGAAGACTATATCATGATTTATTTAGTCCAGTATATTGTTGAGCACATTTTTGGAGAAAAAACATGTAGTCCATTTTTGAGTAATTTTTCTTATTTTGAGAAAAAAAAGTTATAGTCTTTGCAGTTGGAAATAGCAATCTCTAGGTTCCCTGTAAATTGTTTGCAGAAATTACATTTCTCAGCCTCTTTGGAGGTTCTCTAAATATGCCCCTTTTTTATTACTATGTCTTTCAATCTTATCAAATGTATGATTTAGATCACCTGCTAAAATAATAGTTACTGTCTGGATTTGATCTAACAGCCCGAATTCTATCTAAAAACACCAGATTGTCCCCTGGTGGGATATACAATGAAATCAATGTGTAGATCATCAACATTACAGCTGATCCCAGGGCAGCAGAGACAGAGATTTAACATTGGTAAATAACGGGAATATACATGTATTTGATATGTCACCAACAGCAGAGAAAGAAAAGCTTACAAAAAGGGTGCTGCTTTCCTAAATCTTTGACTAGAAGAGGTTCATGTTTCAGCAGAGCTTTGGACAAGGTTGATTTAGCCACTTTTCCTTTTGATTAGTCTCATCTGTGCCTGACTCCATCAGAAATGACTGTTTGTCTTTCTGCACAACAACAAAATCACATCAAGGGATATTTCCCATGCAGTGACATGGGTTGTCAAACAGGACATTCAGACAGGACAGACAGACAGGACAGACAGACAGGACATTCAGACAGGACAGACAGACAGGACAGACAGATAGGACATTCAGACAGGACAACATATAATGACAAATGGGCAAAACCTGCAAGCGACCATATGCATGTAGGAACAATTATATTTTCTCTATATGGATCACATGAGGGGCAGGGTAGCCTAGTGGTTAGAGTGTTGGACTAGTAACCGGAAGGTTACAAGTTCAAACCCCCGAGCTGACAAGGTACAAATCTGTCGTTCTGCCCCTGAACAGGCAGTTAATCCACTGTTCCTAGGCTGTCATTGAAAATAAGAATTTGTTCTTAACTGACTTGCCTGGTTAAATAAAGTTTAAATTTAAAAAAACATCCTGTCTGAGATTATAAAAATAAAGGTGTCCAGACTTTTTTCAGTCTATTGACCAAAACGTTGATTTAAGAAAAGTTAAAAACATTTTTGGAATATGCATGACTACAAATTCACTGGACTTTCAATTACAAGTATTGACATTTTTCTAATGTACCTGGAGAAATACAAGGAATGCAAATAACTCTGTTTTTCATATCTGATCTATTTGACAAGCTGTTTTCACACTCATACTCATATGATTGGAAGTTAAGAGAAGTGAGAGATATAGAGAGTAAGGGAAGAGCAGAGAGAGAGGAGAAGAGAGATAATGAAATTATTATTTTACCTTTGTCGATTGGTTTTGAGGACAAGCCATCAGCCACATCCTACAGTAAGCAGAAATTAAAGCAATTTACAAAATCACAATTGATATGTTTGAAAACCATAATATGAGCAGCCTTACAGCCCCAAAAAGCACCATTCTGCACTAACTGTAATTTTTTGTCAGACATTTGTAACAACACAAATAAATAATTATAACATATTAAACTACTGTACTGTAACACCTTTTATCTGTTTCACCTGTCCTTGTGATTGTCTCCACCCCCTCCAGGTGTCGCTTATTTTCCCCAGTGTATTTATCCCTGTGTTTCCTGTCTCTCTGTTCCAGTTCGTCTTGTCTGTTTCAAGTCAACCAGTGTGTTTTTCCTGTACTCCTGCTTTTGCTATTCTCCTTTTTCCAGTCCTTCCGGTTTTGACGCTTGCCTGTTTTCTGGACTCCATACCCGCCTGCCTGACCAGTCTGCCTGCACTGACCTCGAGCCTGCCTGCCACTCTGTACCTCCTGGACTCTGAACTCGTTTTGACCTTTTGCCTGTCCATGACCATTCTCTTGCTTACCCTTTTGGAAGTAATAAATATCTAATACTCAACCCATCTGCATCCTGTAGCTGCATCTGGGTCTGGCCTCGAGCCTTTATACCTTTAGCCCCTCCCCACTAACTGTCATTTTTAAACAGACATTTGGAACAACACAAATAGACAATCATAACATTTAAAACGATGTAAATATGAAAATATATACAAAATAAGACTCAGTGTGGTGTGAATACATTCTTTTAATGTAGATGAAAGAACACAACGAACACTAAACAAATGAACAAAATAATAAGAGGAACGTGACCACTATCAATACTGTGTGCAAACATGCAACATCACATAGACAATGACCCACGAACCACAATACAAAACAGGCTACCTAAATATGGTTCCCAATCAGAGACAACGACAAACACCTGCCACTGATTTAGAACCATATCAGGCCAAAACACATTGAAATAGACTAACTAGACATGTAACATAGAATGCCCACTCATATCACACCCTGACCAAACAAAACATAGAAACAAACAATGCAAATAATGGTCAGAGTGTGACAGTACCCCCCTTGGGTCTTAGGTGCGGACTCCGGTCGCCACTCTAAAGAGGCCCCTGAAGAGGGAAACCTATGGTGGAGTAGGGGAGGGTCTGGGTGGGCATCTGGCCGCGGTGGCGGTTCTGGCTCGGGACGTGGACCCCCACTCCACCATAGTCATTTCCCTCTTCAAGGGCCTCTTTAGAGTGGCGACCCTCGCCTCCGACCTTGGGTCTAAGACCCTAATTAAAGGCCCCACTGGACTGAGGAGCGCCTCTGGACTGAGGGGCAGCTCCGGACTGAGGGGCGGCTCCGGACTGGCTGGCGGCTCCTGGCTGGCTGATGGCTCTTGCGGCTCCTGGCTGGCTGACGGCTCTGGCGGCTCCTGGCTGGCTGACGGCTCTGGCGGGTCCTGGCTGGCTGATGGCTCCTGGCTGGAGACTCTGGCGGCTCAGGACAGACGGGAGACTCTGGCGGCTCAGGACAGACGGGAGACTCTGGCGGCTCAGGACAGACGGGAGACTCTGGCGGCTCAGGACAGACGGGAGACTCTGGCGGCTCAGGACAGACGGGAGACTCTGGCGGCTCAGGACAGACGGGAGACTCTGGCGGCTCAGGACAGACGGGAGACTCTGGCGGCTCAGGACAGACGGGAGACTCTGGCGGCTCAGGACAGACGGGAGACTCTGGCGGCTCAGGACAGACGGGAGACTCTGGCGGCTCAGGACAGACGGGAGACTCTGGCGGCTCAGGACAGACGGGAGACTCTGGCGGCTCAGGACAGACAGGAGACTCTGGCGGCACTGGGCAGGAGGAAGGCTCTGGCAGCTCAGGACAGGTGGGAGCACCTGTAGGGATGAGACGGAGAGACAGCCTGGTGTGGGGTGCTGCCACCGGAGGGCTTCGCCACACTCCCTGTGTGCCCCCACCCAATACATTTTTGGGGCTGCCTCTTGGGCTTCCAGCCACGCTGCCGTGCTGCCTCCTCATTTTTATTTTACCTTTATTTAACTAGGCAAGTCAGTTAAGAACAAATTCTTATTTTCAATGACGGCCTAGGAACAGTGGGTTAACTGCCTGTTCACTGCCTCCAGCTCTGCTTTGGGGCGGCGATATTTCCCTGGCTGTGCCCAGGGTCCTTTGCCGTCCAGAATCTCCTCCCAAGTCCACGAGTACTGCGGTCTTTGCCGCTACCGCTGCTGGCCGTTACCACGCTGCTTGGTCCATTGTTGGTGGGTTATTCTGTCACGATCGTCGTAGTGAGGATACCAAAGCGCAGCGTGATGTGAATACATTCTTTTAATGTAGATGAAAGAACACGACGAACACTAAACAAACGAACAAAGTAATAAGACGAATGTGACCGCTATCAATACTGTGTGCAAACATGCAACATCACATTGACAATAACCCACGAACCACAATACAAAACAGGCTACCTAAATATGGTTCCCAATCAGAGACAACGACAAACACTTGTCACTGATTGAGAACCATATCAGGCCAAAACGCATAGAAACAGACTAACTAGACATGTAACATAGAATGCCCACTCATATCACACCCTGACCAAACAAAACATAGAAACAAACAACACAAATAATGGTCAGAGTGTGACAAGTATATAAGAACAAATAAAAAAAGAATCAAATTATTACTCTATTACCCTATTGCTAACAAAAATCACACAAATAAAACTAAATTGCACAAATCCTATATCACACAAATGCACAAATAGAATAACACACTTATAAAGACGAGATTCTGATTATTACACTATTGCACTTCAAACAAGAAACACACAAACTAAATTGCATAACTAATTGCACAACTAATTGCATTACTAATTGCATTAGTACTGTACAAAGTTAGAGGTGCGCTATTTGATAGATTCCCCTGCTCCCCCAACCTCTGTCTTCCAGTAGGGAGATCTGAGGTCAACCTACCCCAGCCCCCTCTTCATCTTGTACTTCTGAGTGGAGGCCTTCCCAGGCAGTAGCCAGCCGAGCTCACAAATTAGAATCAGGGCCACCACTCCAACAAGGTTAATTGACCCACATTCCCACACGGTGACATATCATTGACGTGAGGTGCAAATGAGCGATAGAAAACCGATCGCGTAAATGTCACCATTCCGAATGTTTTTGCAAGACGCCGCCTTGGGCGGCTGCCCATGTCGCCTATACCTAAATCTGCCACTGTTTACAGGATATGAGCAGACCAAGAGTTATGTAGGCAATATTATTCTGTGTTTTCTCATCAAGCCATGGATGCATCTCAGTGAAGGCCAAATTCACTTACCTGTGTTGGAGGGAGTGAACCAGTCTTCACATCAGCAGAGATATTCACCTTGTCTTTTGGACATGCTGTGGAAGGAAGGTTAACATTCTATATTTGGTCTATGATTTAGGTGAACTCAATCAAGTCAATACTTGGATACTAAGTTCAATAGTAGTATTAGTTGTTATAAAGTGTTATACCAGGTGGCTTTGAACTTGGAGATACACTGGGGGTGCCAACACCTGATGTTTTACTTCCCTCCTCACTTCCCAGGTTCTAGAGAGAGGGTATGATAGAGGGAAGAGTAGAATAAGGAGGAGACAGTTATTAGTATGCTATGTTCCAATGCCCACATAAGCATTACCACTTAAATGCATGACAAATACATTTGTTTATTCCGAGTGGTACAGTAGTGTACATATCAAAACATAGCTTTAGTGTCTTGTTCTGTACCAGTTTTGGCAGCACTTGATTGACGACATTCTGTATCCCCTTCTGGTGCTTCTCAAACACTCTTCCTGTCACAAGGACGCATTCTGAAAAATAAACAGGAAGAGTTCCAAACGACATGTATCAGTGATGTGTAAAACTCTTAAATAAAGACATACATGCTTATGTTATGACAATCAAGATGTCCACAATCCTAACTGGATGAGTATAGCCACCCTATGTGATAAAAAAATGAATATTCCAACTACACTCCTGTACTCTTACCCTTGAAGGGGGGTCTCTTAGAGGGCTCATGGTCCCAGCACTTCTTCATGAGCTCCACCAGGTCCCCTAGCCCCTCGAACTGCACTTTGTCCACTGCCTCCAGGGAAGGCCTCTGTTGTCTCTCTTTGATGAGAAAACAGAACCTGCTGAACTCTCTGGCATGGACATCTAGAAGAGATTGAAGAGTAAAGGTAAGGTGCTCTATGAAGTCTTAAACAGTCCTGCCATATTTCTCTATGAATGTACTTGTGTAGATGTAATGTTTCTGAACAGTTATTATTGTCTATGTGGTACAGTATAATGTAACTTTTTTAAATTATTTTTTATTATTTTATTTTAAAAACCTTTTTCATGATCACAATCTTGTGAAACCCGAACCCTCCAAGATCCCCCAACAGATCCCCAATAGCTGTCCCTTAACCATTTGAGACCCTTCCACAGTCCCCCCCAGAAGAAACAAAATAACAAATACAATTATTTCCATTCCCCACCCCCAAGAACCCCCCAATGCACTAAACACCAAGAGAATGAACCAAAGAGAAAGAAGGAAAAGACAGAAGAAAACAGCAAACAACAATGCAAAAGAATATATACATTTAAAACAAAGGACATCAAGGACAACTGAAATCATAACAGCAATGTCTACTTTATATGGTTGTGTGCATGTCTGGCACTGTTGCATGTATGTGTGTGTTCTTGTATGTGTTTATTTGAATGAGAGTGTGTGTATATGCATGTGTACAAACACCTGCACGGCATCAGTCTCAGGCAAACCGGCATTAGTTGTAAAAACACTGCCACTTAGTGTCATTCAAATGTACTTTTATTATGTTTTATTTGGACTTTTTTGACCATCATTCTCTTTATTTTATCTTTTGACCATCATTCTCTCTCTCACACAGCAACCACTTGTCTCCAATTCCACATACCAACCCTCAGCTTCCCTCAGCCCATCCCATCTATCTCTGCTGGCCACCCACTTCGTATTTCTACACAACACATATCTTTCAACTATGCTATGATGTTTAACGTACAATTTCAATCTATCTAATCGAATAGAATCTACAGATTGCGTGTTGAAGATAAATACCCTTAATAAGAGTATTATTATATTAGTAATTGATTGACCCGGTCTCTCCAGATCTCCTAACAGTATTATTTCTAGGGTCAATTTTAGATCAATGTTATGCATTTTCAGCCATTCCTGAATCTAAGACCAGAAACAGGCTACCTGAGGGCAATACCAAAATAAATGGTCTATTGATTCTGTGTCCTCACAACAAAATCTGCAGAGCTTCGATGATTTTATGCCCCAAATATTCAACATTTTGTTGGTGGCAAGAATTCTATATAATAGTTTTAGCTGAAAAGCACGAACTCTTGAATCTTGCGTTGTTTTATATATCAACTCATACACCGTATACCATGGAATCCGTACATCAAAAATCTCATCCCAAATATTTTGCAATCTGTATGGCACAGTTGTCAACATCCTGGTCCTCAAATGAAACTGGTATACTTTCCTATTTATGCTATTTTTATTCCTCCGCCAGTTTTGATCCTTTATATTGGGCAGACAGACCAGTTCCCGACCTCCTCCCGCTGCCACCCGCCTCCTCCATTTTTTGGGATAATGCTGTAATCAATTGGTTGTACTCTTGGATTGAGCAGACCTTTCCGTACAATTCTGATAACTCCATGAAGGACATAACTCTACCATTACAATTTACAATATCATTTAGGAACAAAATACCCTTTTCAAACATCTTTCCCATAAATACAGGTATTTTATCAACCAGCACATTTGAGTTCAGCCATAATATTTGTTGTAATATTTGTTCTATCTTTTGAAATGTAAATTGGAGCCAGTTCTTTAAGGCTTGTTTGAAAAAGACAGATACTTTGAAAAAAGTATCAATTTCAATTAATCGAAAATGAGACATGGCAATCTGCACAATGGCAAAAAAGGCCATTTTTAAACAATGGATGAGCTTTTCTTATTAATCTACTTGAGAACCATTTAAGGTTCAAATAAAACTTTTGAATGAGTGAAGCTTTTAGAGAGAGGTTTAGTGCTTTTATATTTAATCATCTCAACCTACCCTATTCATTATATAGATAGGCTCATTTTATTTTGTCTGGTTTAGCGTCCCAGATAAAGCAAACTATTTTTGCTCATATGATTTGAAAAACGAATCATCCGGAGTAGGCAGCTCCATAAGTAAGTGAGTAAACTGAGATATGACTAAGGAGTTAATCAGGGCAACTTTTCCATAAATAGACAGGTATTTACCTCTCCATGGTAGCAGGATCTTGTCTATGTTTACAAGTTTTCTATTTAAATTCATTGTGGAGAGCTTATTTATATCTTTTGTGAAATGAATACCAAGTATGTGTACTTCACCATCAGCCCATTTTATAGGTAAGCTGCAAGGTAATGTAAAAGCTGTATTTTTTTAAGGATCCAGTACGTAATACTGTACACTTATCATAATTAGATTTTAGTCCAGAGAGTACAGAAAAGTTATCTAGCTCTTTAACTTCTTGGTGACGGGGCAGTATTTTCACGTCCGGATGAAATGCATACCCAAATTCAACTACCTGCTACTCATCCCCAGAAGATAAGATATGCATATTATTAGTATATTTGGATAGAAAACACTCCGAAGTCTCTAAAACTGTTTGAATCATGTCTGTGAGTATAACAGAACTTATTTAGCAGGCGAAACCCCGAGGACAAACCATTCAGATTTGTAATTTTTTGAGGTCACTCTCTTTTCAATGGGGTTTCATTGGGAATCCAGATTTCTAAGGGACCTTCTTGCAGTTCATATCGCTTCCACTGGATGTCAACAGTCTTTAGAAATTAGTTGAGGGTATTCCTTTGTGTAATGAAGAAGTATGGCCATCCAGAACAAGGGTAACTTGAAGTGTACTGTTAGATAGAGGCGCATGACCAGAAAGCTAGCTACAGTTTGTTTTCCTCCTGTATTGAACACAGATCATCCCGTCTTCAATTTTATCGATTATTTATGTTAAAAAAATACCTAAAGTTGTATTACAAAAGTAGTTTGAAATGTTTTGGCAAAGTTTACAGGTAATTTTTGAGATATTTTGTAGTCACGTTGAGCAAGTTGGAACTGGTGTTTTTCTGGATCAAACGCGCCAAATAAATAGACATTTTGGATATATATCGACGGAATTAATCGAACAAAAGGACCATTTGTGATGGAACATATTGGAGTGCCAACAAAAGAAGCTCATCAAAGGTAAGGCATGAATTATATTTTAATTTCTGCGTTTTGTGTCGCGCCTGCAGGGTTGAAATATGCTTCTCTCTCTTTGTTCACAGAGGTGCTATCCTCAGATAATAACATTGTTTGCTTTCGCCGAAAATACTTTTTGAAATCTGGCATGGATTCACAACAAGTGTAGGTTTAATTTGCTATCTTGCATGTGTGATATAATGAAAGTTAGATTTTTATAGTAATTTATTTGAATTTTCCCTGGCTTTTGGCCAGGTGGGATGCTAGCGTCCCACATATCCCAGAGAGATTAATGAGACATTGCAGGGATCTAATCTAGCTTGCGGACTTAACATAAAACTTAAGTCATCGGCATACATGGACACCTTTGTTTTTAAGCCTTGGATTTCTAATCCTCTAATGTTGTTATTGGATCTGATTTTAATAGCTAGCATTTCGATGGCCATAACGAATAGATATGGTGACAGTGGACACCCTAGTTTAACTACTCTTGACAATTCAAAACTCTCTGAGAAGTAGCCGTTATTTACTCTTTTACACCTGGGGTTGCTATATATTATTTTTACCCATTTTATAAGGGAATTACTGAAATTGAAAAAATCCAGGCATTTATAAATAAAATCCAATATTACTTTATCAAATGCCTTTTCAATATCTGCTATAAATACCATTCTTGGCTTCTTATATGTTTCATGATGTTCTATTATTTCTAGTAGTTGTCGTATATTATCTCCAATGTATCATCCATGTAAAAAACCTGTCTGATCAGGATGAACAATACCTGGTAAAACCCTTTTAATTCTGAGTGCTATGCATTTTGCTAGTATTTTTGCATCACAAGATTGAAGTGTAAGAGGCCTCCAGTTTTTTAAATTTGCCATCTGGGTCTTATTTTAATAATAGAGAAATTAGACCTTCCTGCTGAGTACCTGACACACCTATTCTTTAGGAGTAGTTAAAACAATCTAACAATGGAGCTTTTAGTATATCCAAATATATTTGATATACCTCTACCGGTATGCCATCAAGCCCTGGGGTTTTTCCAGACTGAAAGGATTTAATAGCCTCAAAGCTCTTCCTCTGTAATTTGGCCTTCGCACTGATCTTTCTGTACATTTGTTAATTTTACATTTTTTATATTATTTGGAAAGAATTCCTTAACGTAATCTTCATTCAGTGTGAGAGGATGAGATGGAAAACATCTGCCTAAAATAATTAGCTTCCTCTTTTAAAATATAATTTGGAGAATCATAGATGACTCCGTCTTCAGTAACGAGTTTCTGCAAATTCTTTTTGTTAGCGTTCCTGTATTGGAGGAAGGAAGAATTTTGTGCATTTTTCTCCATATTTTCTCCACGTTTGCTTTAATTTCGTAATAGATTACATTAGATCGTTCTTGAATAAGTTCCTCAAGTTCTTTTTGTTTTTCCTCTATCGTATTTTGTATCTCTGTAGTATCGTTTTTATTGCTATCTACCTGTACTATTAGTTAGTCTTGTTAGTCTTGTTTCTTTAGCCAGAAACTGCTTTTTTTTAAATTATTGATGAATATTGAATTGAATGACCCCTGAAGGTACAAACAATAAGGGCATATGCTGAACCTATATTATACTGGAAAAATATATTTATAAGTTATTTTGTCTTAGTTAAAAATAACTTGTCCTCCAGTACTCTTTAATTAAATATCCAATATCCCTGTCCACGTGGAAAATCTACTAGAGTTATGTGAATGCCAATTAGATGATGATCCGATCGCATTCTGTCTCCTATTAAAACTTTTTAAAACTTTGATGCAAGAGCGAAACAGACAAGAAAGTAGTCAAGACGACTAGCTTGATTAAGTCTCCTCCATGTATATCTCACTAGGTCGGGGTTTTTTAGTCTCCAAATATCTACTATTTCTAATGTGTCCATAATAGTTGTGATTTCCTTAAGGGCACGGTGATGATAGTTTGTACAGTGATTACCTTACTGTCCATTGAGGTACTTAACACTGTTTTATAGTCTCCTACCATAATGATTAGATCATTTGTTGGTATAAATGTTTTCGAAGAAGTGTAGATCATCCTGATCCGACAAATCTCTATTTTGTCCACTTTCATATTCAAAAGGATCCACCTTCCTTGCAAATAATTCCTGATTATTTGCACATTCAGATTGAAATGTTGGTTAATTAATATCATCACATCCTTTGAGTTCCTTTGTCCATGACAGAAAATTATTTCACCACCCCATTCCCTTTTCCACACAACTTCATCTAAGCATGTAGAGTGAGTTTCCTGTAAACAGTATATGTTATATTCCTTTTCTTTTAGCCATGTAAATACTGATCTTCTTTTTTTATAATCTGCCAAACCGTTACAATTATAACTAGCTATGTGTATTTCACCCCTTACCATAACTAGATACTATTCTCAGGCTAATTTGACCATAATTAGTGCCTGTAAAGTTACTGCCATCAGAGGTAATATGAAGGTCGAAACTAGAGCTTTCAAATGTCTGATATTTAGAATTCAAGAAATAGGTTCTAGCAATGTTTTTTTTATTCCCTTGCCTGTTTGCCTCTGAGCCAATGCCACAGATGTTCGAAAATTTAGACAAATGATGTGTGTAACAAATCTGAGTAGGTTGATGTGTATGATATTGGATATGATATAATGAGAGTGTGTATGATGTCTGTATAAGAGTAAGACTATAATTTGTGATGTCCAAATAAATAATAACTCTGCCAATTTGCATGTTTGAGTGTCTATGTGTGTAACATGTAGTGTGTGTATAGCCTTAATATTCATAATTGTAATCCATATCGTATCACCATCATAGTTGCATCACAATTACCTTTCACATAATTGAAAAACACATCCCAGCATTTCTATAGCAATTGACGTTTCACATGATCATGGAAGAGACCTTGCATTACTCTAGAGACGTCTTCACTGCAGTACAAATGTATTCCGTACAATATGTTATTATCAATTTGTCAAAATATATAAACTTGTAGACAAATACTGTCACGCCTTGGTCTTAGTATTTTTGTGTTTTCTTTAATTATTTGTTCAGGCCAGGGTGTGACATGGGTTTATTGTGTTGTCGTATTGGGTTTTTTGTAGGCATTGGGATTGTGGCTGATTAGGGGTGTGTCTAGCATAGGCTTGGCTGCCTGAGGCGGTTCTCAATCAGAGTCAGGTGATTCTCGTTGTCTCTGATTGGGAACCATATTTAGGTAGCCTGGGTTTTACTGTGTATTTTGTGGGTGATTGTTCCTGTCTCTGTGTAGTGTTCACCAGATAGGCTGTAATTAGGTTTTCACGTTTCGTTTGTTGTTTTGTATTTATTTAGTTATTTCATGTATCGCTATTTTTTTCATTAAAGAACATGAGTAACCACCACCCTGCATTATGGTCCGACTCTCCTTCAACAGACGAACGCCGTTACAAATACATTCAAAAAGATAGACAAACAATAAACACATTAAATTATAAAACAGTTCTCAACAATAGAGAGGGAGAGAAGAGAATAGAAAATAAAAGAGAGGGTGAGAGAAGAGAGCGAGATCAAGTGTGTGTATATGTATAAGTTCGTATGTGTAAGCAAGCATGTAGTACGTGTGTGTTCATATCCACTGCATAATGTTCAGATATTTTAAACAGTTCCCATACCTTCTTTTTTTTCGTAACCTGAAGTCCCTGTAGAATTTAGTACAGCCACGGTGTGGCTATAACATAACGTTACTATGCATAGCAAAGTGCAATGAATGTGAGTATAATGCACCATGAAGATGGTATTCATTGTAAGTGTTACTAACCAGGATATGGCTTTGACTGACCAGTGATGATGGACCACAGAAGTATACCATAGCTGAAGAAGAGAATGTGTGAGAGAGAGATAGAAAGAGTCATTGTAAAGTCATATATGTCCATATCGATTATTCTTGAGGCATTTAGTGACGTACCTGTAGATGTCAAAGGCACGAATGGGTTTGTATGACACATTTTCCAAAGCCTCGGGGGGCATGTAACTAGATGTTCCCCCAGCCTTCCCAGGGAACTCTTTGCTCATCGTGGAAACACTGTGAGACACCTTGGCCAGGCCAAAATCTGCAAGCTAGAGAGAGAGACACAGAGACAGAGAGATAGTCTTCAGTTTATGTTCAGTTTATGCATTACAATTACTGGCAGTATAACTCATGTCATCTAACTATATTTGTTGAAATAGTTAATAATCAATTAATGGTAATATCAATAATAATAATTATAATATTGCCTCAATAATACAAGCAATGGTGCTTTTGAACCTCAGTTCATGCTCGTGTTCCCACCAGTTAAAGCCTAATCAGAACCAGGAGCCTGGAACTTGCCTTGGCATCAAGGTAGTTATCCAGCAACACATTATTGGGCTTCAGGTCTTGATGCAGAAGGGGTGAGTTGAGGCAATGGAGGAAGTTCATCCCCAGAGCAATCTGGTGGGCCAAGCGACAGGCAAGGGGGTGGGGCCAAGGTGGATGAAGAGAGAGGGTGTCCAGGAGGGATTCCAGTGTCCCCTTCTCCATGAACTCCATCACAAGACCCAGCTGGATGGAAGGGCCGCAATTGGGGGGACAATCCTTGTACACTCCAAGAATCTTTATCACATGGGGGCTTCTACTCCTGTGCATCATTTCTGCCTCATTTTGCAGGGAAGTGCTAGGGGTGGGAAGGAGAGGACAAGGGAGGGGGTGGACAGAAAGAGTGAGGGCAACACAGGAATATTGTCTTAACTAAAATGGTTGACCACATCATGAAAGACAAATCAGTTTATAATGGAATATAAAACTCATTTAATTGACATACAATCAAGTGTTTAAAGTATAGACATTTTACCCCTCATCACATTGTAGCAACTTGATGGCCACATCAAATCCCCAAACCACATGTCTGGCTTTGTGGACTTTTCCAAACCCTCCTGCACCAATCACTTTCCAGTTCTCCAGACTGTTGTTAACAATTACTTCTGCCGGGCTTGACTGGTCCATCTGTCAATCAAAATGATCTGTAATGGCATTCAGTGTTTGCATCAAATAAGTTCCACATCAAGTCAAGTCGCATCAAATCTCATCAAGTCACATGGTATTGGTTCTCCTTTTTGAGACACTACTGTAGCTAACACTGTCCTTTATAAGGTTGTTCCATACACTCTTAGAAAGAAAATGTGATATCAAGAACATAAGTGTTCTTCGTCTGTCCCGATAGGAGAACCCTTTCAATAATCCTTTTGGTTCCAGGTTTAACCCCTTTGGTTACAGGTAGAACCATTTGTGTTGTGGAGAAATGACCAGGCAGGAGATGGGAGTACAGTTAGTTTTTCGTTTAGTCAAAACCCCTCGTGCTCTACATTTTCTGTTCCATGTAAAACCCGTTCCACAGATAGCCCTACATGGAACCAAAAAGTGTTCTACCTAAAAGTGTTCTACCTAAAATAGGGACAACCAAAGACCCCTTTTGGAACACTTTTTTCTAAGTGTACCTTAACAATGCAATTCATCCAAGTTCATCCTATCCTCTTATAAAGCAGTTTACAGGATTGCACATCATCAGTCATATTCAACCTTTGCCCTGGACTATCAGTTTGCATGATATGATAATAGCTGACTTATTTCCTACCTCTCTAAAGCTCATATTGTCTCTGAAATAATCATCTCAAAAATCAAGCATGTTATTCAGCTTCACATTACACTACATATCAATGTTGAGTTATCATTTAGTTTACCATGGCACAGTCTCCGCACTACGTTACTGTGCATCAACTTACCTCCTGATAATGGTAGCATTCTTATTATGTGTATAAAATTAGATAGAGTTTCCATTGTTTTCATTATCCTATGAGTTCCTTACCCGTGACCATGCTTATGAAATGATGTTCCCTGCAACGCTCCTGTATTTAAATGGAATCTTCACTTCATTTATTTTACTCTCACTACAGACTCTTAGGTGTTTCCACTTCATTTTGTTTATCAGAGGAGGGTGGAGTCAGAAATGTTTAAGTTGTACAGTACAGGACTTGACACATTTTCTCCACCAGATGGCATTGAATGCAGTGGCATGGTGTAGCATGCATAATTGTGTTCTATTTGAGACTATACTAGCCATCTGTTTTTATTTGAAAAGTATCCCATTTATTGATTGTACTATATAAGCTAAGTTTCCATCCATTTGGAGACAGATTTTCACATGAATATCCCAAAAGAAATGATGGCCATTTTCCCACCAGTGGTGTTTCCACCAAACAGACTTGTTGTGGATAGTAATCGGTGTGTGTGATGACATACTGCACACAAAATGTACTTCAATGTGTTTCCATCCTATTTTCAACTCTACCGATAGTTTTGTCACAAAAACTGTTGAGTTAAATAGCAAATGTGCCTCCTCTGGTCTTGACTGGTACGATCTAGCCAACTGCTCGCAGACAGATACAGTGCCGGAAGGCTGTGCGGGTAAGCTAGTGTACATGATGAGATTATTAAGAGTGAGAGTATTTTTATTTGTCAAATGGCAGTCAATCATCGATCATCATGTCACCAGAATAAGACCCTCAATCTTTTTTTGAAAGCGGCATCAAGGTTTCCGTGCACTTTCACCACCCTATGAGTGTTCATCGTAAGTTATTTCATCTGTAGCCTAATAAACTACATGGTTTCCCAATATGTATTGGGAGGACCACACACCATATCATCATGTGACTCCAAGTTTACTTCGATGTGATGGTCATAATATCAATATTTGCGCTTCAAGGCGTTTCCACCGCCATTTCTCGTTGTCATAGCTATAATTGTACCGAAAGATACGTATGACTTTACTCTCATAAAAACTGTGGATGGAAACGTGGTTAATGATTACCACAGATACATTTAAAAAATATATATAATGCCTTACAGTACAAGTACAGAGCAGACTAAAATGATGGTTCACTAAAGTCTATGTCAATCTTGAACAGGATTATCCATTTTGAATGCAATTTGAATGAAGTTGATGCTTTACTATCTTTGTGAAAGTAGTAGGGTGTAGATTGATGAGGGAAAAAAAACGATTTAATCCATTTTAGAGTAAGGCCATAACCTAACAAAATGTGGAAGAAGTTAAGAGGTCTGAATACTTTCTGAAGGCACTGCATGTCACTCAGTTTTGTGTATTTTTGACTCCAATACCCAATAATGACAAAGCCAAAACAGGCTTTAAAAATGTTTGCTGATTTACAAAAAATACGGAAAAAAATTATCACATTTACTTAAGTATTCAGAACCTTTACTCAGTACTGTATTGAAGCCCCATTGGTAGTGATTACAGCCTCAAGTCTTCTTGGGTACAAGCTTGCAACACCTGTATTTGTGGAGTTTCTCCCTTACTTATCTGCAGATCCTCTCATGCTCTGTCAAGCTGGATGGGCAAGACAAAATGGCTGCAGAATGGATCGGCAAGACAGAATGGCTGCCTCCGGTAAGACAAGGGGTCGGTGACTTTAATGCTGTCATGAGTCCGATCGAGGGTGGCTCCCCTTCCCGGTCGGGTGGCGCTCGGCGGTCGTCGTCGCCAGCCTATTAGCTGTTACTGATTGTCTTTCCTCCCCCTCCTTGTATGTTAATTGGTAGCGCCTGTTTGTGAATGATTAGTTGGGCTTTATTAGACAGCCGGCCCGCCTGTTTCTTTGTGCGGGATTAATTATTCTGAACTTCGGTTCTGTAGTAGAGGAACGTGTTTGTTCCTGGTCGTGTATTGCTGTTGTACTATTTTCGTCCCCCGTGTTTGGGGCATTTTGGTTTTGAGCACCCTGTGTTGCGTTAGTGCATTAAAGAGCACAGTATTGCACTCTCTGTTTCCTGCGTCTGACTCCACACCCACGACACCCGGAGCGTTACAAATGCCAGTTAAAGTTCTAAAACGATTGTTTTAACTGTACCAGAATGAATACTCAGATATCAGCAAACACAAATCAGACTGATTAAAGCATTCCTTGACACTTTTTGATTTAGTTTACCCTGGGACAGTGTCTTTTACTGAGCAGAAACTCACCTCTTGATAATGATGACTTACCTAACATTCTTAACACACTTATTTGTTAAATTAAGTAGCAGCTGAAATCTCTAACTAAAGATCTCATGACTCCAAATATGATTTGTTTTAATCATAACACTTATAGGTTCTTACCGTGTATTCTTGTGTTAGACAGATTATATCCCCAATCCCCTTGCTCTTAAATGTTGTTTACTTGAATAATTTTACTTTCATTTTCATTGCATTCTAGTCTCCACCCCTGTATCTGGATCTGAGAGGTGGAGTAAAAGTGTCCGTGCTTACTTGACAGCATGGAAGGCAGTTAGCATGTGGAATGTACATTGCCTACATGTTTTTGTAATATTTGAGACCATCACTACATTTTACAGTGCCTTCGGAAAGTATTCAGACCCCTTGACTCCACATTTTGTTACATTATAGCCTTATTCTTACACTCAACCCACTGCTGGTGTGTGCAACTAAAGACCTTTATTTTCATATCATATAGCACCTGGTTCCAATTCAAGGCATTTAGATTATTGTATGATCTAAATTAAGGCTTTTTTTCTGGTAACCCTTCCAAAGAGCCTATTGGCATGGAGGTGGCCTCTATTTGTAGATTAAGAGACTTGGTGACCAAAAGATGCGACCAAGTTCTGGGATTCTCTAACTGTGGCCCTTGGATATTTATTTTCCTCCAGAACCTCTACTAAACTAACATAAGACGGTCATACCAATGATCATTTAACTATTTGATTTAGAATTTTAGGACCCATTTAGGCAGTGGCGGGTATTCATGGATACCAAGAGAAGCCAGGCTTCCCAAACATTTGACCAATAAAAAAATACAAATTGTCAAAATAATTTATACCGTCTTTCTGTATTGATAATTTTCTGTCAATTCGCAAGTGGATGAATCTCTTGTGAGAAAACATCTGAGCGAGGAAAACAGTCGTCATCTGTCTCAGTATGTGAAGCCCATGTATCTGATGCTGTCTGGAACAACAAAGTATGACATGTTGCCGCCATAGCATTTGATTGATTGATGCCAGCAAGCATTTGGCCTCCCTTGATTAAAAATCAAATCAAATAATTTTCCAATTAGCGTTGCGCTGAGCTCAACTGTGGGTTGTCCTTTCGCAGCAAAATTCCCCTAAAGGGAGGCTAGTTTGGATTTGGCTTCACACCAATAAAATCACATCCTTAACAAAATGTCATGATTGTCAGAGAAACGGTCTGTTTCTGATCTGCTTGTGTTGATGTCCTGCAGTAGCCAGCTTGCTAAATTGGCCCTTTCATAACCCATGGAGGGAGATGTGGATTTGGACTTGTGGTTTTTACTTTAATTATCTGTACAGACCAATGATTATGATTCAACTATAAATTAATGTATTGTGCCACTAGCCTGAGACCATCGAAGTTCAATATGTAGCCTAGTACTCTCACGTTACCTAGCTATTTAACTTAGCTGGTACATTTTTGCCCATGCAAGTAAGTTAGGCTAGCAAGCATTTTAGCTAGGTAGCCTATGAAAACAAAAACTTAAAGCGTACTGTATGACAGAGATTTTTACCATTTTACCAACATGAAGGAGAGGAGGATGGCATTGGTGTTCAACTAGTCTACAAGTAGGATGAGTCAACTTTTATGGTGAGCCAGCACATGCACACACACACACACACACACACACACACACACACAGAAATCAGTACCATGGACAGACATATGATACTGTATTTAGAAACATTGATTGGACAATTTTTTTGGTATCTTTAAGTTTGTTTTCAGTGTATTAAACTAAGCATAATGCCTTGTTGATTTGATGATGTTTAAATGGTGCTGGAATAGCGGAGGCAGTGCTCCTGTTGTCTTTGTTCTGACTTGAGGTAACTCTGTGGTTCTAAATCAGTAGTTTTCTAGTAATCTGTCAAAAAAACGTTAACTTGCTTGACCATGCTACAGGTCATATAACTTTGTTACCTGCAATATTTGCTCTACAATTTGTGATGAAACAAATGTATGTGTAGTTGAATTTATTCTGCCACTGTGTGACTATTGTCTTTTTCTTGTCTCGGCCTTATTTTATATCGGGGTAGCGTATGAACAAATGGGTTATAGAGTAAACAACATAGTTGTGATATGGCTATTTCATTGGCTTGGCTTCCCCAGGGATTTTACCCACGCACCGGTACTACCATTGAACATTGAAATTGGCCTTACTATTGTTAGCCCATAGAAACACATTGGAAAAACATATTGTAAAAAAATATATCAAAAGGAAGTTTGTTTTAAAGTGTCTTTTAAAGTGTTAAAGGATTTTTAAAAATTATGTAATTGACCACTAGTTGGCACTAAACTACGTACTTTGATATATACTTCCATTCATTTTTGTAGCGGGTTACCTTCCGACAATTCCTGTGAGGCTTGTGGGCTTCCTAGAGAGAACAGACATGTATGTGTTTGTGAGGGCCTCATCTTTTCATAGCGGATCCTTTTAGTGTGTAGCCCAAACAGTTCGGACGCTACAGACGTTTTCATGAGAAGACTGATTTTTGTAATATCTCATGGTCTGACGAACAGACCCTTTCCACCGCAGATGCAGAAGGCTGCTATTGGTGGATGTGCTGTATTGAGACTCAGCACAAGCAAAAAACAGATATCACTAGCTTAAACAGATGGATTTTGATGGGGATGTTTTTAATTATGCTAATTGGATTTCTGTGGGGGCAGGGCATCGACTCAAGGGGGTTTATCTTCTTAATTATTGCACTAATATTAGGAAGTGATATATTTATTTTTTAGCTTTTGTTTTGTACCCATTGCCTGATTTATGAAGGTCAAGAACCATTTGTCTCTTTCTTTGTCTTTCCCCATGGTGATGGAAGACAAATGGATTTTACATGTGTTTTACCAAATGATTATATCCCAGTGAAACTGGAAGTCATGGAAGGCTACAATACAGTTCCTTAAACTGGGATTAAGTTTTTTTTTAAAGTGAAATGTTAATGCAGATCTTATTTTGTTAGATTTTATTTGTAAGAATCTTTAGGGTTGCCAATAACTTCTACACCTATCTAAAGTACTACTTGTAAAAAATATACATTTTTCTCTGAGCAATTGTATTAGTTTAAAAATAGTATAACTTCCCCATGTTTTGGAGCATATAGTATGGGGGGCTGCAGCACCCCCTGAAAAATATGAATTAAAAAAACATGAATAAGGGAAAGGGAAAGGATTATACCTAGTCAGTTGTACAACTGAATGCATTCAACTGAAATGTGTCTTCCGCATACAAACAAAAGTAGTGCACTGGGCCTTTAGTAGTCCTGTATTAGCAGACCGACATAGCTGTCTGTTGTAGAGGCAACAAGAAAAAATCAGTTGTGACAACTAATGTTATCACAACCAAACTACTAGTAGGTCTAGCTAACGTTAGCAAAATTGAATGAAATAAATAAAAAATTACACTTCATACACTTACACTTGTTTACTGCATTACGGAAGTATAGCAGAAGTGGAACCAATCACTTCCATTGTTCGGCTCTTCCTATAGCAACATTCAAAAATTAGGTGGATACATACTCTTTTTTGTCCTCTGGTTCATTCAATGGTTGTGTCACGTGTGGTTACTGTAGTGATCCATCAGTAGCAGTGATATCATCAGGGTTTGTCTCTCAAAAGCCCTCTAGAGGTCCAATTAGCCCTGAGAGAGAGAGAGAGAGAGAGAGAGAGAGAGAGAGAGAGAGAGAGAGAGAGAGAGAGAGAGAGAGAGAGAGAGAGAGAGAGAGAGAGAGAGAGAGAGAGAGAGAGAGAGAGAGAGAGAGAGAGAGAGAGAGAGAGAGAGAGAGAGAGAGAGAGAGAGAGAGAGAGAGAGAGAGAGAGAGAGAGAGAGAGAGAGAGAGAGACTATGGGGGAACGACCTGCATAGTCCATAGTCACCCCCTCCACACACAATGACAAACACACACATACAGAGAACAAAAGCCACGCTGAGACAGTGATTTTATCTGAATTATTTATCTGCCATGCTGCTGTCAGTCATCTATAAAAATCTGTCTGGAACACAGTTGCTTGTTGATACTCTGTGGCCAGAGTGGGGGTTACACAAACACTCACATCCATGCACTAATACAAACATGAACACACACATACACACCCCATTCATTAAGCAAGCTGAGGTGTGTTTGCCCAACTCCCATGCTCCTTTGCACCGTCTGATCTACTCTCTGCCGTTGTTGATAGGTGACGTGTGTTTTCTCTCTCTCTCTCTCCCTCTCTCTCTTTCTCTCCCACCCTTTCTGCTCAGCGAGGAAATCTCTAACCGGTGATTCGCTGCTTCCCTATTCATCTCCCTCTATATGTATCTCTATCTCTCTCCCTCACATTCCCTTAGTCTTTTTCTGCTCGTGTCATGCTTTGTGATATGAGGCAGGGATCAGTGAGTGTGTGTGAGCTCCGTCTCTGCTGCAGTATCCTGGGTCTCTGTTTGACAGAGAGGCTGTGAGCTCCTGCTACTACCCCTGCAAGGAGCACTTTAGGTGGGGGAATATCACATCCAGAGAGGGGGTCCTCTGGAGCAGAGACAGCAGTCCCAGGACAGAACAGACAGACAGAGACAACTGTGGACTGAAGAGGAACAAAAGAAGAGATCAAGAAGAGGGGAGCATATTTCTGCCGATCATGTTTTGTGTTGTGAGAAGCGAAGGGAGATAAGAGGGGAGGAGAGGAGGGCGTACTCCTGAGGTACAAGGATCCCAGGAGGTTTTGGCAGGGGGGCGAGGGGTCTACAGGAGGAGGGTCAAGACTGAAAAGGACACAGGGTTTTATCTGAGATCAAAGACAAGCAGGACAAAAAGAGAGTTATAAAACGAGTGAAGTATGAAAGAGAGGTAGCTGTGTTCCCTCAGTCTGATGAGTTGGAGATCTCGAGGGGGTTGTGTTGAGAATGAAGAAGGTGAGTGTCTACTGAGAAAAAAGA
The DNA here is from genome assembly GCF_018296145.1 of Oncorhynchus tshawytscha. NCBI lineage: Eukaryota > Metazoa > Chordata > Actinopteri > Salmoniformes > Salmonidae > Oncorhynchus > Oncorhynchus tshawytscha. The sequence goes on along the minus strand of NC_056434.1, from coordinate 32,268,923 downwards.
GAGTAGAAACAACAACCAGAGGGTAAGGACAAAGTGAAGACTGGTCTGTGAGGAAGAAGAAGAGGAGGAGAGGAGGACTCTCTAGTTGAGTCGGTTTGGTCGTTTTACCTGGTATACTTCAGTCAGTCTACAGGACCCCATCATGGCCGTCCAACTCATGCCGGAATCAGCCGTCTGTCTGCTTATGGTGAGTGGGAGAGGTCCTGGTTCTTCATATATACACACATGCACAAACACAAACACACACACACACACTCACACACACATACACAGGCACAACCACACATTTACACACACAGCAACTGGAGCATGTGGTAAGCTGTCACCCCATGAGAGGTGGTGTTGCATGAGATACTACACATTACTATACACCCCTCCACAAATCTTCCATCTCTATCATATAGAAATCAGTAGTTATGTCATACAATATTATCATCAAACAATGCTTCATTTCATGATAAATGTATGTGCTTCAGCCTGTGATGTGAACTACAGTATGTTCCCTTGCTTTGTCTAAATGTTCCACGTGCTCACAGGGATCTCTCTGCAGTGGGCTGGTTATGAAACATAGTAGAGTAGAAACCACTGTTACCAGAGGGGAGGGGTGCTAAATGTGTGTGTGTGTGTTTACATCCGTGCGTGGTTGTGTGGGTGTGGGTGTGGGTGTGTGTGTGTGTTTACATCCGTGCGTGGTTGTGTGGGTGTGGGTGTGGGTGTGTGGTGTGCGTGTGCGTGTGTGTTTACATCCGTGCGTGGTTGTGTGGGTGTGGGTGTGGGTGTGCGTGCGTGTGTGTGTGTGTTTACATCCGTGCGTGGTTGTGTGGGTGTGGGTGTGGGTGTGTGTGTGTGTTTACATCCGTGCGTGGTGTGTGGGTGTGGGTGTGGGTGTGGGTGTGGGTGTGCGTGTGTGTGTGTTTACATCCGTGCGTGGTTGTGTGGGTGTGCGTGTGTGTGTGTTTACATCCGTGTGTGGGTGTGCGTGTGTGCATGCATGTATTTTTAAAATGAGAAGTAGAGAAAAGAGAGATAGCTAGGAAGGGAGAGGAAAGGAAAGAAGAGAAAAGCCAGGAGAGGGCACATTTTGAAGTGTCCTTTTTCTCATTCATTAATGGCTAGAGCTTGATTTTGGCAATTGTATTCTCTTTCTCTGGATTCAGATAAAATACACATTTTCTAGTGAGAGAGGAAACTGTAAGGGATTTCTGCCCTAAGTTCATACAAGAGACCACAAGACACGTCTTTGATCAGAGGTTAGGTTGTTTAATAAGGATTGCAAGCCGGATTGCAACCCAGAGTTTACACTTACAGTAATTTGCAAGTAACACACTCAGTTCAAAAGATGGTGTTTTCCCTTTTTATCCCCTAATGAGGTTCACCCAGCCCAGGGTGATGTCCCTGAACTTTAATACCCTATAAGCTTCCCAATCCTTCTTCCTCCTTTTGCTATCATGTGCTAGCAGAAGTAAGACTGGACATAGCATCAACAGGAACTGAAGGTATAGTTTCAACACACAGACATCTGACTTTTGTACAGTTGACTTCTTCATGCACTTACAAAGTGTCTACCACTGATTCTTAATCTCAAGCTAAGGCAAAACATTAATCATTGTACTTTTGTAATTACAGGTGTTCCTATAATGTACAGATATTGTACAATTAATTTCAAAACATACACACACACACACCCACATCTTTGTCCAATAGCTGCTGGATATCCAGAGAAACTGACAGCACTATGAAATTAGCTGGTTTTCAACAAGGCCATTTTGAACACTTTAAAATACAGTGACATCTCAAAGTACCTACCAGGCAAGAAATATAAGTAACTTCAATAGAGACAAAGCACTAGACCCGCAATATTCTATTCTAGTCTTTGTAATTCTATGTGTTTCCTCCATCCCAGAGAGGTGTCACGCATCACTGAACTACCTGTTATCTCGTCCTGTCACGGCTGGCTGTAGCCATGGCAATAGGTCATGTTACACACCCAGGGATTGGACAGAAGGAGGGGGGAGGAAGGAGGGATGAGGAGAGAGGGATGGGGGAGAAGGAGGAGATGAAAAAGGGAAAGTTGGAGCATAAGTCAAAATATAGCAGCATTGCTATCTGATCAAACTCAGTCATACATGTGTTCATTAAATCCAACCATGCATTTGTATTCACGTTGTCATGTTCAGTGCTCAATCCCATCTGAAATATTAATGTAGATTTATGCAGCTTAGAGGTGTGTGTGTGTATGCTAGAGTGTGGCTATGTGTGTCTGTGTAAATATTCATACAGGTTCTGCTTTATGTATTAATATTTCAGGTAAGGCAGTGATCATCTCCTGTAATTACAGGAAGTGATTTTAATAGCACACAGACCACACTGTAAACACCCCACATCACCCACAGCAAATATTGACACACATAAATAATACAGAGCAACCACACACAACCTGCAGAAAGATCTCCCTCTCCATCACTCTACCCTTCTCCATCACTCTACCCTTCTCCATCACTCTACCCCTCTCCATCACTCTTACCCCTCTCCATCACTCTACCCCTCTCCATCACTCTAACCCTCTCCATCATTCTACCCCTCTCCATCACTCTAACCCTCTCCATCACTCTACCCCTCTCCATCACTCTACCCCTCTCCATCACTCTACCCCTCTCCATCACTCTACCCCTCTCCATCACTCTAACCCTCTCCATCATTCTACCCCTCTCCATCACTCTAACCCTCTCCATCACTCTACCCCTCTCCATCACTCTACCCCTCTCATCACTCTAACCCTCTCCATCACTCTACCCTTCTCCATCACTCTACCCCTCTCCATCACTCTAACCCTCTCCATCACTCTACCCCTCTCCATCACTCTAACCCTCTCCATCACTCTACCTCTCTCATCACAATCCTTTTCTCTCTCCATTTATCTTTCCCTCTCCTTCTCTCTTTTCCTCTCCCTCTCCCTGTGTGTTAAGAAGGGCATCTGCTGTTATGTTTGTGCCAAGTTCACTGAGGGAACCTTCTCATTAGTGGGTACAGAGGCTGCTTACACAACGAGCAATAGAAGGCTCTCTCTTTCTCCCTCTCTTCCTCTCTCTCTCGTTCTCTCTCGTTCTCGTTCATACTCTGTATCCTCTCTGGGGTGTCTCCTCTTGGAAAGGTTTAATGATGTTGCAAATGTAATCATTATTTTATTTAGCATGTTAACATCATTATAAATGTAATTGATGGATGGGGCTCGGGGCGAAGCTTGTGAGAACATGGAACTATTATCAACCTTCAGCTGAGATTAACACATCTATCCGTTTAGACAGGTTCTTAGCCACAGTATAACCCTCTCCTCCGTGCACAGACCCCAAACCCATTCCAGAACCACTGACTAAGGACCAAACAACCTCATTCCATTAGCGGACAGGAAGTAACCTCGTTCGATTAGAGGCAGCAGGAAATGGCTTTTTATTTGTGCTGAGGATTCTTGTTGTGGCTGATAGAAATAAAGACATGCAGTAAATTGTGTTTTAGTTATCCTCTGGGCTCCATCTGTCTGGAGCTAATGTGATTGGAGCTGAGTTACAGTACAGTAGTTATAACTCTGAGTGGTCTCAGGCGAGTCATAGAGAGCAGGCCTAGGGGACGGCAAATATGATTGAAACCCGGAGCAAATATTTTGTTATTTAAATTACATTTAGCTTATAAAGGCAAAAGAAAAGTCTTCATAAACTCTACATAAATGTGATACAAACCATCTATAACAGTATGTTATAAAGGGTTCAGAAATGTGGCATAACTGTGTGACATAATCACAAATGTCAAATATGACATAATCCACTATGCAGAATATGATATAAACATGTGCTTTAAAAAGGGTGATATGTTGTGCTGAAGGATGACATTTTGTGCGCCGCTCTATGGGATTCACCATCATGGCCGGTTGTGATACAGCCTGGGATTGAACCAAGGTCTGTGGTGATGCCTCTAGCACTGAAATGCAGTGCATTAGACTGCTGCACCACTCGGGAGCATACGCTCTGAAGTGAAGTCATGTTAGTCACATTACACCTAATCTTATTCCCAGACACTTATGCCCAAATGGTCTGGTGGACCAACGCATCAAACCTGGCCTTCATTAGTTAGGGTTAGGTTTAAAATCACATTTTAACAAGATAAATTGTGGAAATGGGCAGGGTTTAGATATAATTATGACTTTTTGACTTTTTAACTAGTAACGATGACAAATACTTTACACAGGTCACTCCTTTAGAATTATATGGTCACTCCCACTAAGGCCAACTTTGAATGGTTGATATCCCACCAAGAAACACTGACGTTGATGAAAGCCCCTAACCTAAAGAAATTGAAAGTAGCTTTCTTCTGGAACCAAGTGACATGTTCCTCAGTACACAACATCGAACAAAACAAAACCAGCCATACCGTGTGGTGCTGGGCCCAGTCAGGTCTTTCACCCACTCCCCCACTGAAATATCTGCCATAAAATGTTTGCGCCATTGTTAACAGGCTCTGAGGTGTGGTCAGTCATCTTCTGGCTATGCCGGGTGGAGATTATAAGAGTACATGGCCATTAAGGCCAGATTCTTCTTCCAGATGTTCAAACGTTCATAGATGACCAGTAGAGGGTGCAACAGGTCAATACCTCAGGAATAAATGTCAGTTGGCTTTTTATAGCCGAGCATTCAGGGGTCGAGATAGCAGGTACGGTAGACAGGGAGACATAGAGTCGAATACAGCAGGTCCGGGACAAGGTAGCACGTCTGGTGAACAGGTCAAGGTTCTATAGCCGCAGGCAGAACAGCTGAAACTGGAGCAGCAGCAAGACCAGTTGGACTGTGGGCAGCCAGGAGTCATCAGGTCAGGTAGTCCTGAGACATGGTCCTAGGGCTCAGGTCCTCCAGGAGGGGAAGGAGAGATGGAGAGAGAGACACTTAGAGGGAGCATACTTAAATTCACAAAGGACACCAGATAAGACAGGAGAATTACACCAGATATAACAGACTCACCCTGGCCCCCAGGGACACAAGCAACAGCGTCAGCATCGGGTAACATAAGGACAGACGACAAATAATGCAGCATCAAGGAACAGAGCTGGGGAACTGACAAGTATAGGAGGGATAATAACAGAAGTGACTGAGTCCAGGTGAGTCCAATAATTGATCAAGTGTGTGACGGGAGAAGGCAGATGTGCGTAATGATGGTGGAAGGAGTGAGTAATGCTGGGGAGCCTGGTGTCTTCGAGCTCCAGGGAGGGAGTGCGGGAGCAGGCGTGACAGGATTAGCTTTTCTGCATCATTTTTTATCAAAATGTTTCAGATTTTTGCAATGTTACAAAATAGAAAAAAGCACTCCTTGAAATATTATTGATATGTTGGTCAAAAGAGAGATCAGGGTCCAGAGTAACGCCGAGGTCTTTCACAGTTTTATTTGAGACAACTGTACAACCATCAAGATTCATGGTCAGATCCAACAACAGATCTCTTTGTTTCTTGGGACCTAGAACTAGCGTCTATGTTTTGTCCGAATTTAAAAGGAAAACAATAGCCAAATTCACTTCCTTATGTCTGAAACACAGGCTTCCAGGGTTGGCAGTCATCGAAATGTACATCTATGTGTCATCTGTACAGCAGTGAAAGTTGACATTGTGTTTACGAATGACATCACCAGGAGGTAGACTATATAGTGAAAACAATAGTGGTCTTTAAACAGAACCTTGAGGAACGCAGAAACATACTGTTGATTTGTCAGAGGACAAACCATCCACAGAGACGAACTGATATCTTTCTGACAGATACGATTTAAACCAGGCAAGAACTTGTCCATGTAGACCAATTAGGGTTTTTAATCTCTCCAAAAGAATGTCATGATCGATGGAGTCAAAAGCTACACTAAGGTATAGGAGCACGAGCATGCAGAGACTTTGTCTGATGCCTTTAAAAGGTCATTTAACACCTTCTTGAGTGCAGTCTCAGTGATATGATGGGGTCTAAAACCAGACTGAAGTGTTTTGTATACATTATTTGTCTTCAGAAAGGCAGTGAGTTGCTGCGCAACAGCTTTTTCTAAAATGTTTGAGAGGAATGCGAGGTTTGATATAGGCCAAATGTTTTTTTACATTTACCCGGTCAATGTTAGGCTTTTTCAAGTGAGGCTTTCTTTACTGCCGGCTTTATTACTGCCACTTTTAGTGAGTTTGGTACACATCTGGTGGATAGGGAGCCATTCTTTTATGTTCAACCTAGGAGGGCCAAGCACAGGAAGTAGCTCTTTCAGTAGTTTATTTTGAATACGGTCTAGTAAGCAGCTTGAAGGTTTAGAGGCCATGACTATTGTCATGTGTCAAGAGATACAGGATTTAAAAACGTGAAACGTGAGAGTATCCATTGATTCTATGTCCTGGCAGTTCAGTGCGGACTCAGGACAACTGAGCTTTGGAGAAATAGTCAGATTCAAAGAGGAGTTCGTAATTTGCTTTCTAATGATCCTGATCTTTTCATCACTGCTGAAGTGAAAGCCATCCTCTCTTGGGGAATGCTGCTATTTATTTAGCTTTGTGACAGTATCAAAAAATAAATGTTGGATTGTTCTTATTCTCCTCAATTAGGTTGAAAAAAATAAGGTGATCGAGCAGGAATGAGGGCTCTTCGATATTGCACAGTACTGTCTTTCCAAGCTAGTCGTAAGACTTCCAGTTTGGTGGAGCCCCATTTCCATTCCCATTTTCTGGAAGGTTGCTGAGGTATTTGCTGTTTACCAGGGAGCAAATTTCTTGTGACAAATGTTTTTTGTTTTTAGGGGTGCGATTGCATCTAGGTTATTACACAAAGTTACATTTAGATCCTCAGTTATGTGGTTAACCGATTTTTGTACTCTGACGTCCTTAGGTAGGTGGGGGGAATCTGGAAGGGCATCTAGGAATCTTTGGGTTGTCTGAGAATTTATTGCATGACTTCTGATGATTCTTGGTTGGGGTCTTGAGTAGATTAATTGCTGTGATTACAAACGTAATAAAATGGGGGTCCACATGTTGGACAAAACCCACTGAGTCGACGATGGCTCCGAAAGCCTTTTGGAGTGGTCTGTAGACTTTTCCATGTGAATATTAAAGTCACCAAAAATTTGAATATTATCTGCCATGACTACAAGGTCCGATAGGAATTCAGGGAACTCAGTGATTATGTCACACAGTTATGCCACATTTATAAACCCTTTATAACATACCATTATAGATGCTTTGTATCACATTTATGTAGTGTTTATGAAGACTTTTTTTTAGCCTTTATAAGCTAAACGTAATTTCAATCGTATTTGCAAAGTGGAGGTGCTGCCCAGGGGCACCACAAGTGCTAATTTGATTTGCGTCTCGTCATGATCAGCGTCTGGTCAACAACACTAAAAAAGTACTTCCGTGTCACAGAATTTCAGAAATTTTCAAAATAAAGTCCCCCACATATGATTCTTTTTAAGTCTAATATTGCGGGTAATTATTATAGTAGAAACGTATTAACGTAATAGTAGAAAAGTGTAAAAAAAACTCTGTTTTCATGAGATATGAAAAATACTTGTCTAAACATTTAACAATGTTTCATATTTGTTCACATTTAAGTGACATTTATATTAAATCTGGGTTTTAAAACATGCGCCAGGGTCAAATAAATCCTCCAATGCGAATCACTGTATATGGAATATATATTGGCTTAGAGCAATAACTATTCTGGGTGGCGCAGTAAAGTATTGTAGGGAATATTCAATAGAGTCTGTAGAATGTATATATGGTGTCATTTCATGGGGCTTTGAATAATACGGAGTGTTACTGGCCTTTTACTCCACGATTCCATTGGCAGCCACACCTGGGATCGACTTCCTGACGGGCTGCCCCCAGATGGTGAAGGTAGGAAACAACACCTCCACTTCGCTGTGCATGCTCAGCCCCCTCCTATACTCCCTGTTCACCCATGACTGCGTGGCCACGCACGCCTCCAACTCAATCATCAAGTTTGCAGACGACACAACAGTAGAAGGCCTGATTACCAACAATGACGAGAGAGCCTACAGGGAGGAGGTGAGAGCCCTGGCGGAGTGGTGCCAGGAAAATAACCTCTCCCTCAACATCAACAAAATGAACGAGCTGATCGTGGACTTCAGGAAAACTCAGAGGGAGCACGCCTCTATCCAACATCGACAGGACCGCAGTAGAGAAGGTGGAAAGCTTCAAGTTCCTCAGTGTACACATCACTGATGATCTGAAATGGTCCACCTACACAGACAGTGTGGTGAAGAAGGCTCAACAGGAGGCTGAAGCCTGAAGCCTGTCTGCTTGGCCCTGTAAGACCCTCAGAAACTTTTACAGATGCACAATTGAGGGTATCCTGTCGGGCTGTATCACAGCCAGCAACCGCAGGGCTCTCCAGAGGGAGGTATGGTCTGCCCAACGCATCACCGGGGGCACACTGCCTGCCCTCCAGGACAACTACAGCACCCGATGTCACATGAAGGCCAAAAAGATCATCCAGGTCATCATTGTTTTGAACACAGAAAATCAAATTTGGTTGTTTTTCTATTAAAATCGGGGGAAAGAATGGGGGACAGTCGCACTTCAGAATTATTCTAAAATTAAAAATAAAAAAAAAGTCCAATTTCAAAGTTGTTCCAAACATCAAATTTCAAAGTGTTTAATTTAGGTTAGGTTTCGGCATGAACTCAGAAATCTCAATCTTAACGTTCTATTGTTGGATTCAAACATGCACCACAGGCAGATGGTTACACCCATCCGCCATCCCAGTCCAAAAAGCCCTATCAAAACCGAAACCTACTTGAAGGTAACAGCACTCACTGGTGCCATTATTGGCCGGTTTCCATGTCATCTCCCGACATCCTCAGACATGGATGATTGTCAAATATTAACTTATATCATGGGTGTCCTGGATGCCCCACATCTGATCTCCTCAGTAGGATACATGATGTCACTCCTGTCTCCACAAAATTATATCTATTCATATCACACACTACAGAACATCAAATTATGTGTGTGTGTGCACGTGTGGATGTGTGCACGTGTGGATGTGTGCACGTGTGGATGTGGATGTGTGCACGTGTGGATGTGTGCACGTGTGGATGTGTGCACGTGTTTTGTTTGTAGTATATTAGGTTAGGGCTGATTGCAGAAGATAAGAGCAGAGGACTCAGTCTGATGGAGACAAGCTCTTTATTCACCACTAATCAATTGACCCTCTATGACTTGTGTGTGTGTGTGTGTGTTTGCTTGAGAATGAGAACGACATCTCCTATCTTCCTCAGCACTCGCAATACGCCAACAGTGTGTATTCACAATCATTTCATCAGCATTTGTCTCTTTTGACGATGTCTAGAAGAAGTTGTATTGATAATTCATGATCAATTGGCCCAGCGTCGTCCGGGTTAGGATTTGTCCGGGGTAGGCCATCATTGTAAATAAGAATTTGTTCTTAACTGACTTGCCTAGTTAAATTTAAAAAAGTGTTTGCAACAAGAAAAGGACATCAAATCAAATCAAATCAAATGTATTTATATAGCCCTTCGTACATCAGCTGATATCTCAAAGTGCTGTACAGAAACCCAGCCTAAAACCCCAAACAGCAAGCAATGCAGGTGTAGAAGCATGGTGGCTAGGAAAAACTCCCTAGAAAGGCCAAAACCTAGGAAGAAACCTAGAGAGGAACCAGGCTATGTGGGGTGGCCAGTCCTCTTCTGGCTGTGCCGGGTGGAGATTATAACAGAACATGGCCAAGATGTTCAAATGTTCATAAATGACCAGCATGGTTGAATAATAATAAGGCAAAATAGTTGAAACTGGAGCAGCAGCACGGTCAGGTGGACTGGGGACAGCAAGGAGTCATCATGTCAGGTAGTCCTGGAGCTCAGGTCCTAGGGCTCAGGTCCTCCGAGAGAGAGAAAGAAAGAGAGAAGGAGAGAATTAGAGAACGCACACTTAGATTCACACAGGACACGAATAAGGACAGGAGAAGTACTCCTGTGTGTGTGTGTGTGTGTGTGTGTGTGTGTGTGTGTGTGTGTGTGTGTGTGTGGTGTGTATGTGTGTGTGTGTGTGTGTGTGTGTGTGTTGTGTGTGTTTTGGTAGACATGCAATATTTTTTTTGCATTGAGGGCTGTTTTGGGGGTGGTGATGAAGAGACAAAGGGTGCGTGATTTCTGTGTTCAGTTGTACAGTATTTTACGGTATCTCTCTCGCTCTCTCTCTCGCCCTACTCTGTCGTCCTGAAGAAGGAGGGGTAATGTAATATCTGGCCGTATGTTATCATGCAGTATTCTAATTGTTTACCCTGCTGTACAGACGCTGGTTTGTGTGTGTATTACCCTGTGTCGTTCTTTGCCCCATTCTTAAATTGCAAGATAATATTTGTATTAATGTCAGATAAAATAATCACCACTGCAGACAAAATGCACCTACATAGACTGTGACAGAGAGAATTCTCACCTCAGTCACCTCACCTAAACCTTTTCACTTCCATGTCACGCTAGTCAAATGTGCGTTAACGCAAACACAAAAACACACACACACCAAAGCTGGGACCGAGAGACTGAAAAACAGCTTCTATCTCAAGGCCATCAGACTGTTAAACAGCCACCACTAACATTGAGTGGCTGCTGCCAACACACTGACACTGACACTGACTCAACTCCAGCCACTTTAATAATGGGAATTGATGGGAAATGATGTAAATATATCACTAGCCACTTTAAACAATGCTACCTTATATAATGTTTACATACCCTACATTATTCATCTCATATGCATACGTATATACTGTACTCTATATCATCGACTGCATCCTTATGTAATACATGTATCACTAGCCACTTTAACTATGCCACTTTGTTTACATATTCATCTCATATGTATATACTGTACTCGATATCAGCTACTGTATCTTGCCTATGCTGCTCTGTACCATCACTCATTCATATATCCTTATGTACATATTCTTTATCCCCTTACACTGTGTATAAGACAGTAGTTTTGGAATTGTTAGATTACTTGTTGGTTATTACTGCATTGTCGGAACTAGATGCAAAAGCATTTCGCTACACTCGCATTAACATCTGCTAACCATGTGTATGTGACAAATAAAATTTGATTTGATTTGATTTGACACCATGGATGTGCATTTATCCCCTATCGCTTTCTCTCTCTGTTCCCTACTGTCATTGTATATCTCTTTTCTCTCTCCATCTATTTCTAATTGTTTTGTTCTCTCTCTTTGTATGCTATCTCTTTTCTGAACCGCTCTATCTCCCTCTCTATCTCGATCTCTGTATCAGTGTGTGTGTGTGTGTTTCTTCGTGTGTGTTTCTGTGTGTGTGTCTCTGTGTGTGTGTTTCTGTGTGTGTGTGTGTGTGTGTGTACGTGTGTTTGTGTTTGTGTGTTTCTGTGTGTGTGTGTGTGTGTGTCTATGTTGTGTGTGTGTGTGTGTTTCTTCGTGTGTGTTTCTGTGTGTGTGTCTCTGTGTGTGTGTTTCTGTGTGTGTGTGTGTGTGTGTGTGTGTGTGTATGTGTGTTTGTGTTTGTGTGTTCACCTGTGTGTGTGTGTGTGTGTGTGTGTCTATGTTTTGTGTGTGTGTGTGTGTGTGTGTGTGTGTGTGTTAAGAATTTGTGTGTGTGTGTGTAAATTTGTGTGTGTGTTGTGTGTGTGTGTGTGTCAAATTTTATATAGCCCTTGTGTGTGTGTGTGTGTCTATGTTTGTGTGTGTGTGTGTGTGTGTGTGTGTGTGTGTGTGTGTGTGTGTGTGTGTGTGTGTTTGTGTGTGTGTGTGTGTCTATGTGTGTATAACAGAACATGCCAAGTGTCAAATGTGTGTGTGTGTTGAATAATAATAAGGCAAAATAGTTGTGTGTGTGTGTGTGTGTGTTTGTGTCAGTGTGTGGGGCATGTGTCTATGTTTGTGTGTGTGTGTGTGTGTGTGTGTGTGTGTTAGATTGTGTGTGACACCGAATGTGTGTGTGTGTGTGTGTGTGTGTGTGTGTGTGTGTGTGTGTGTGTGTGTGTGTGTGTGTTTGTGTGTGTATGTGTGTCTATGTTTGTGTGTGTGTGTGTGTGTGTGTGTGTGTGTGTGTGTGTGTGTGTGTGTGTGTGTGTGTGTGTGTGTGTGTGTGTGTCTATGTTTGTTCTGTGTGTGTGTGTGTGTGTGTGTGTGTGTGTGTGTGTGTGTGTGTGTGTGTGTGTGTGTGTGTGTGTGTGTGTGTGTGTGTGTGTGTTTTGGTAGCTGTGTGAAAGCTAATTGTAGATTTCACACACCCTGCTGTGTGTGATTACAGAGAAACAATTCAACCAAATTGAGTGAGGAGGGTAATTCACTTGGTGCAACTGCATGGAGAAAACATAAACACATTTGCATTTTGTCTGAAGTGTTCAATAGGAAGTTTGTCATTTGCATTTCAGGAGATGCATTTTCTGTGTTGTCTGTATTTTGGTGATGATGCATGAGACATGAAATTATAATACAGCACTGTACTGTCTGAGTGGTACTGTAGTTAGGCCTTGGGTATATTACTGCTGATGTCAGTGTCACAGAGCTTTTCACTTCAGGCGAGACCTAATTCAGCTGAAGAATCACTACTGTATTTCCCCTAACAAAATGACATTGGGGATTATTACACATTGTCTGTTCTATACTGGCCGGTGTAGGCTGTCATTGTAAATAAGAACTGACTTGGCTAGCTAAATAAAGGTTTATATATATATATATATATATATATATATATATATATATATATATATATATATATATATATATATATATATATATATATATATATATATATATATATATATATATATATACATTTATATATATATATATATTTATATATATATATATATATATACATTTATATATATATATTTTATATATATATACATTTTATATATACATTTTATATATATATTTTATATATATATATATCTATATATATATTATATATATATTATATATATATATATCTATTTTATATATTTTATATTTTATATATATATATATATTTTATATATATATATATATATATATATATATATATATATATATATTATATATGTATATATATTGTGGCGTATAGCAGGTCAGCCACCAGGGGGAGACTCGTCGAGGCCTGGTAACAGATGGAGTATACATCACGAGGCGATGGCTCCATCTGCTGGACGTGCCAGGTCTCGACGTGCTCTCCAGCCAGGACTAATTGGGGCTGATTGGGAGCTGGTGAGTAATCAAGGGCGGATTGCTCACCAGCTGTGCAAGGCCCATAAAGCTGCCAGAAAGGCAGCACAAGGGAAGGGGGAAAGGGGCAGGGGGAAGGAAGGGAAAAGAAAAGGAAAAGAAAAGAAAAGAAAAGAAAAGGGAAGGGGAAGAGGGAAGGGGGAAGAGGGGGGAAGGGGGAAGAGGGAAGGGGAAGAGGGGGGGGAAAGGGAAGGGGAAGGGGGAAGAGGGAAGGGGGAAGGGGAAGGGGAAGAGGGAAGGGGAAGGGGGGGAAGGGAAGGGGGAAGAGGGAGAGGGAAGAGGGAAGGGGGAAGGGGAAGAGGGAGGGAAGGGGGAAGAGGGAAGGGGGAAGAGAAGAGAGGGAAGGGAAGGGGAAGAAGAGGGAAGAGAAGGGAAGAAGGGGGAAGAGGGAAGGGGAAGGGGGAAGGGAAGGGGAAAGGGAAGGGGGAAGAGGGAAGAGGGAAGAGGGAAGGGGAAGGGAAGGGGAGAAGAAAAGAAAAGAAAAGAAAAGAAAAGAAAAGAAAAGAAAAGAAAAGGGAAGGGGGAAGAGGGAAGGGGGAAGAGGGAAGGGGGAAGAGGGAAGGGGGAAGGGGGAAGAGGGAAGGGGGAAGAGGGAAGGGGGAAGAGGGAAGGGGAAGGGGGAAGAGGGAAGGGGGAAGGGGGAAGAGGGAAGGGGGAAGGGAAGGGGGAAGAGGGAATTGTGGGGAAGAGGGAAGGGGAAGAGGGAAGGGGGAAGAGGGAAGGGGAAGGGGAAGAGGGAAGGGGAAGAGGGATGGGGAAGCTGGAAGGGGGAAGAGGGAAGGGGGAAGTGCTCTCCAGGGAAGGGGAAGGGGGAAGGGGGAAGCTGGGAAGGGGGAAGAGGGAAGGGGGAAGAGGGAAGGGGGAAGAGAAGGGGGAAGAGGGAAGAAGGGGGAAGAGGGAAGGGGGAAGAGGGAAGGGGAAGAGGGAAGGGGAGAGGGAAGGGGAAGGGGGAAGGGGGAAGGGGGAAGAGGGAAGGGGGAAGAGGGAAGGGGAAGAGGGAAGGGGGAAGAGGGAAGGGGGAAGAGGGAAGGGGGAAGAGGGAAGAAGGGGGAAAGAAGGGAAGAGAAGGGAAGAAGAGGGAAGGGGGAAGAGGGAAGGGGGAAGAGGGAAGAAGGGGGGGAAGAGGGAAGAGAAGAGAAAGAAAAAAGCACTCCTGTGGTATGGTTGACGGTTGCAGAGGTAAGAAGAGGGAGTTCAGTTTTGTGCCCGACAGGATACCGCCAGACCCAGAAGACGGCATACCAGAGAGAGTCTCATGGGGGATACATTTTCTTTTTGATCTATTTTTTAAATAAACACCCTTGAAACTGAGCTAATCCTGTAATTCATAACATAGGCCTAATAGTAGTGTAGAGCTCTTTTTTTACCTACACACAATATAGCTGGGTCACCCCGTCCTGCCACTAGGGATCCACTGACCTGCAATGCCAAAACCCAACACACCCTACTCAGCATAGTGAAACATTCATTATTGGTTTCAGATGTGTTAGGCTTAGGCCAGAGTGACAACCAACACAACATTATGGCAGACCCCCAGGGCCAGGACTGAGCAACCCAGCAGCTAGGGATTGCCTAGATAGGTATCCCCCCTGACGTGGGCAGGTTTTTTATACGGATTCCTTTTGTGGTACAGTATTTCATATAAGGCATCCATACCTTATGAAAGTTGCACAGTATACTCTTGATATTGTAATAAATCAAATCTAGTGATACATAACTTGACATTTCTGCCATCCATTGTGACATTGCCGAGGGATAAACAACCTTCCAACTATTGGCAAGGGCATATCTTAGCTGCTATAAATGCCAGGTTACACAGATTCTTCTGATAACAGTCTCCAGTATCAACATTTCCAAGCAAACAAAAACATTGTGAAGCGAGAATCTGTGTCCATGATATTTATTTTCACTGATGTATAGTTTGTTCTATGGATTGTGTAAAACTGCAGTAAATTATGTCTGAGATTATATGATCATGACTAGGCATTGAAACACATCTGTGTCCATTCATCATCATCAACAGTGTCTCCTAGGTCTTCCTCACATTTTTGTTTGACATGTTTTGTGTCATCAGTGTAAGCCTCCAACCCTCGATACAGTTCGGAAATCAACTTTAGAGGTTTGTCAGACTGCATTAAAATAGTTTCAATCTTTTAAGCTTCTGGCTTGTCCAGTGTTTGCTGCACAGAGAGAATAAAGTGTTACATCTGTAAAAGTTCACCTCAGCACTGTCACAAACTGGTCTTCCCTGGTTGTCTGACCCTGCTGAGACCCCTGTCACCATCTGATCCCGCTCAGATGAGGCATGACAAAGAATCACCTTGGTGTACATTTATACATTATATTATCCAATAATATAATCAAAGGTTCAATAATTGAAATGACCATTATTGCCAGATTCCAGACTCTAACCTACCCATCAACTCAAGATGGAACTATGTATCCGTTCACTGACTGTTATAATATACTGAAAAATTCACCTGAGCTCTGTAGACTGGTCTTCCCTGGCTGGCTGACCCTGCTGGGACACCTGTCACCATCTGATCCTGCTAAGAAACACAGACAACAGCTGCCTCTGTTTGCACACTCTATGGTGTCCGTGGGTCCTAAATCCAGCCTGCTGATACAGCCTACCAGACCGCTCGGAGTCTTCCACATTGTCCTAAAGCACACCGATGCCGCTTTTTGTATCACAGAGAAATGGTCAAACTGGAGGTCCAAAAATGCCATTTTAGAATGTGTGTGTGTGGGGGGCCTGGCATGATTGGGCATATCCAGGCTGGAGGAATAATGAAGAGAGGTTGGGCTCATTTCAATACTAAGCAGCTTAGTTCTATAGCCAATGCTATATTGCGGGAGAAGGACATACTGCAAACACCTCCTCATTACTGGTTTAGATGCATTGTACAACAAAACCAAATCATCAATGTAAATACCTCATATCTCATATCTCACATAGCTTACTGTGGTCTTATACTTCTTCTCCTGTCTCTACTGCTGCAATCCTCTGTCTGTCCAGGACACCAAGGGAGAAAAAGAGAAAGACAGATATTCACGTTAGACCCGTGGGTAGGTACTGTAACTCTCACACCAGTGTGTGACTGCACTGCATGCATTAGAATGCATAAAGGCCTGTATGTGTGCACAGTGCATGTATTGTGTGTGTGTGTGTGTGTGTAATGAAAGGTATTCTCTAGCTGCATGTTAATGTACTGTAAGTCAGAGCTGCAGTAGATTGTAACAGGGTTCTATGTGAATCTCATGCCTGACTGACTGGTTCAAAGTTTTCAATGGAGCTCACTGCTGAAATATTGTGTGCGTGCGTGCGAGCGAGCGAGTGAGTGAGACATGATGTAATTGAGGAACTAATTAAAGCCAGTAATGAGGTAGACGTGCCCCATGTGTGGCTGGCAGATGCTGCGTTGCTCATCAAAAACATTTTTTTACACAGATGTTGTTTGAACTGCAAAAATCAACAAACATTCACATGACAATCAGTACATATATTTTCACACAAGTCTCCCATGGGAATCAAACCCACAACCACAGCATTGCAAGCACCATGATTTACTGACTGAGCCACATGGGACCAATTGTGTGGGCTGTGTGTGAGCTGTGTGTGAGCTGTGACAGATGTTGTTCATTTACAAGTCACATGGCTACTCCACTTTAAGAGGGAATGTATGCTTTAATATCTTCTTCTTCTTAGAAGTAATATCTCTCTCTCTCTCTCTCTCTCTCTCTCTCTCTCTCTCTCTCTCTCTCTCTCTCTCTCAGAGACAGAGACAGAGATGAGGCATAATTAGACAGATGAGTGCTTCACCGTGGTTGTCATAGCAACCATTGTCAAACTGTGTATTGCAGTATTTTCAGTTCCTCCCCTACCACCCACCTACTCACCTACAGAGAGAGATAAAGAGAGTGTGTGAGAGAGAGAGATATTACTTCTAATGCAGTAGCTTCCTATAGAGGGAGATAGAGTACACTAAACCAAATTACTCATACTGCTCTCTGTCTAATGAAAACGTTCCAATAACCATACCAAAGATTTTCTATTATATTGACAAGATATTCTAGTGATCACTCTAACAATGGAAATACATGTCCTCAACGATGGAAGGTTGGTCGGAGGAGGCGAGATCAGGTGGGACCATTTTAGCCAATGAGAGGGCAGATACGCATGTGAACAACAAGCACAACTACGATATTAATTCGATTTTTTCAAAGTTGCAGAAATGCCACATGCGTCCACTTATATCAGTGCATTTGTGACGACCTAACGATTATGAAACATCTGCTCGACCGAGTAAGACTCACGTAGCAACTGCATTTCTGTTGACCAAATTTGACACTCTCATCGACCTCCAAACAAAAATTCCTCACTGGTGGTCTTTTTTTTGTGGACAGATTTTGGGTGGAGTAAACCCTCACACTTTGCCTCTTCCTTTCTGCCCATACTAGGCGAGTACGTCTACTCTGGGGATATGTCACAATTATCTCTCCTCCTCTCCTATCTATCCAAAGTGTGCACTTGTTCACTTTCCATGACTGATTTGAAAGGAAATGACTGGTGTAAACTCCCTCTATAGCCCATGCCTCCAATGCCTATGTCACCAATCCAACACGTTTAGATTTGTAAGAAGTAGCCTTAGTGAACACTTCAGGAGAAAGGAGATATTCATGGGATGCACCCATGGGTGCGTGTTTTAGATCAACTAGACTACATTGAGCAGCAACAACAGCTGAGGCGGAGTCAGTATCAGGTGCAAAAATTAGTGGTAGGTAGGCCTAGGGTCTATTTGTTTTAGCTACAGTGTATGATGAGAAGACTGGATCCAGATGTTGGCTAGTATTAACAAAATATATACTGAACAAAAATGTAAATGCAATATGCAACCATTTCTATTTTTTTACTGAGTTACAGTTATATAAGGAAATCAGTCATTTGAAATACATACATTAGGCCCTAATCTATGGATTTTACATGACTGGGAATATAGATATGCATATGTTGGTCACAGATACCTTAAGAAATTGGTAGTGGACTGGATCAGAAAACCAGTCAGTATCTGGAGTGACCATCCATTTGCTTCATTCAGTTCGACATATCTCCTTTGCATAGAATTCTTCACGCTGTTGATTGTGGCCTGTGGAATGTTGTCCCACTCCTTTTCAATGGCTGTGCGAAGTTGCTGGATATTGGCTGGAACTGGAACACTGTTGTACAGGCCAATCCAGAGCATCCCAAACATACAATACAAGTCAAGAGTTTGGACACACCTACTCATTCAAGGGTTTTTCTTTATTTTGACTATTTTCTACATTGTACAATAATAATGATGAAATAACACATATGGAAACATTTAGTAACCAAAAAAGTGTTAAACAAATCAAAACATATTTTAGATTTTAGATTCTTCAAAGAAGCCACCCTTTGCCTTGATGACAGCTTTGCACACTCTTGGTGTGAAAGTTACATATTTCAAAAAAATATTTTTGAATTTCGCGCACTGCCTTTTCAGTGGAATGTTGTCGAGGGGATCCGCTGCCCTAGAAAGGTTAACCCTTTTTTGGTTACTATATGGTTCCATATGTGTTATTTCATAGTCTTCACTATTATTCTACAATGTAGAAAATAGTCCAAATAAAGAAAACCCTTGAATGGGTAGGTGTCTCTAAACGTTTGACTTGTACTGTAAATAATGGGTGACATGTCTGGTGAGTTTGCAGACCATGGATAAACTGGAACATTTTCAGGATCCAGGAATTGTGTACAGATCCTTACAACATGAAACATGAGGTGATGGAGGCGGATGAATGGCACGACAATGTGCCTCAGGATCTCATCACGGTATCTCTTTGCATTCAAATTGCCATCAATAAAATGCAATTGTGTTCGTTGTCCATACCTTATGCCTACTCACAACGTTGACATTAGTAAACTACTCGCCCACACAACGCCATACACGTGGTCTGCGGTTGTGAGACCGGTTGGATGTAACACCAAATTCTCTAAAATGACGTTGGAGGCGGCTTATGGTAAATAAATGAACATTCAATTCTCTGGTGGACTTTCCGGGAGTCAGCATGCCAATCTGTGGCATTGTGTTGTGTAACAAACCTGCACATTTTTGTCTTTTTTGTCCTTTTTTTATGCCTTTTATTGTCCCCAGCACATGGTGCACCTGTGTAATGATCATCTTTAATAAATACATTTCAAATTGCACTTCTTTTCATTGTTGAATTAATGAGAAATCAGAAACCTTGGTTAATTGTTAAGACTAAAATATCATTGCTGGCATAAGCCTAATTAACATCAATGTGCATGCATTAGATATTCTCAACTCAGATTTGTTTTGCAAGATAATAATTTAAGGTGAGTAATCAAACAGTAAAACATTTTAAAATGCCCTAATAGCCTCTTACATGTATACTGAATACAGACTGTTTGCGTAAGTGTAAATGATAGACAACAATGGATCAATGTAAATATTTCAGTCAATTCATTGTTACTATCAGTATAGTCTGGCAAAACTACTATCAGTATAAATGTCCCTAGTCTGCCCATAAAAACAGATCCTGGTTTATATCAATGCATCTCCCTATCAAGCAGTACAGTATCATGACAGAAGGCGAGACCCAGATGCAGATGATTGGAGTCTTACAGTATTTATTAATCCAATAGGGTAAGGCAATAGAATGGTCGTGGACAGGCAAAAGGGTCCAAACCATTTCAGAGTCCAAAAGGTACCAACGGGCAGGCAGAACCTCTTAATAAGGATCTGACATTTTTTTTCAATTTTCGCCTAAAATAACATACCCAAATCTAACCGCCTGTAGCGCAGGACCTGAAGCAATGGTATGCATATTCGTGATACCATTTGAAAGGAAACACTTTGAAGTTTGTGGAAATGAGAAATGAATGTAGGACAATATAACACATTAGATCTGGTAAAAGATAATACAAAGACAAAACATGCATTTTTTTCTTTTTTTCCCGTCATCTTTGAAATGCAAGAGAAAGGCCACAATGTATTATTACAGCTTAGGCGTCATTTAGATTTTGGCCGCTAGATGGCAGCAGTGTATGTGCACAGTTATAGACTGATCCAATGAACCATTGCATGTCTGTTCAAATGTTGTATCAAGTCTGCCCAAATGTGCCTAATTGGTTTATTAATACATTTTCAAGTTCATAACTGTGCACTCTCCTCAAACAATAGCTTTGTATTATTTCACTGTAATAGCAACTGTAAATTGGACAGTGCAGTTAGATTAACAATAATTCAAGCTTTCTGCCCATACCAGATATGTCTATGTCCTGGGAAATGTTCTTCTTACTTACAACCTCATGCTAATCACATTAGCGCAAGTTAGCTGAACCGTTCCGCGGTGGGGACACCGATCCTGTCGAGGTTTTAAGTCACAAGTGTGTCCCGAAGTTGATGGGTTTATTGATCCCCTCGCCACTCTATGGAAGTCACCCTCAGAGTTTCGTCAGCAACATGTAAAGACAGAGGGCCCACCGAGCAAGATGGTAGGGGCGAGGGGGTGTTTGTGATTCACTGCTTATCTCCAAAACAGAACGTTTTCAGGAAATTGAAAATTATATATATTTTCCCATTAACAAACCTACAATTATGAAACTTCAGAAGTTATTTTGAATCCATTTTGTTGGTCCTAGAGTCATGAAATGTTCAGAATACATTGAAGGGAGTTACTGCTTTCAATATGTTCAAAAAAAGGACATCAGACAGCAAATATTCAATGAGTATAGAGACAGTCCTGCTAATGTTTGGCCATAACATAATTAACCTGAATCGCACTAATGTACATATCTTACTATAAATACATTTCACATGATGATTACACATCAATATGAACCTCCTCTTAAATGTTAGCTTAGAGAGACGGATATACATTTAATTAAAGTCCTATTTTTGATAAGGCAGGATGAGAGAGGAGAGACGATGAGAGGAATAAAATAGGATGATTCTAACTTAGTATAACTTAGTATAATTATGGAATACTGTGATTAGATTCTCTACATTAACATTCCAATCAGAGCCGCGGGACTGTTACCATAGTAACAACAGCAGTAACACAGTGACTCCTAATAATATTTATTAGATTCTAATACATTCTGAATTCCCATACAATTTAACCGTGTCATGTGTAGAGGGAAGGTGAATAAACTGTAAATAGCCAACTGTAAAATGAACCAAATAAGCTGTTTTCTCTTGGTCTGATGTTGTGCCAGTTACAACATAGTTGACAGATAGAACATAACACCAGCGTGTTGAAATAGCATTGAAGCCCAGGTCTGTATATAGGTCAACCTGAATGTTATGTTTGGACATCTCAGATGGTTTCTTCCTCTCACCCTCACAGCTATGAAACTGTTTTTTATGATATTCGGCAGTAGGGGGCAGTATCTGTTTATGTCTGTGAGAGGCTGTGGGATTATACATTATTGTGTGTGTATGTGTGTGTGTGTGTGTGTCTGTGCGTGTGCGTGCGTGTGTGAGCATCAGTGCCGAAATGGGTCTCGCTAGCGTAACTTGAATCAGTATGCTATGCATGCTGCTCCATGGCTGTATGTCATATGTAGGACTGACAGATGATGAATAAGAGCCTGTCGTTTGGAATATGGTTTGAGGCATATGGACACTGGGCTACATGAGTACCGGGCTCACAAACACACACACACGCACACACACGTTCACACACACACATTCACACACACACACACCCACACACACACATACACAGCAGAGCACGGTGTGTCATCTGCAGAGGCTGTGGTTGCCCCTGACGACTGTTGCTAAGAGACCGAGCCAGAGTGACTTCATACAGGAGCACACAGCCCAGCTAGCACAGAACTTTCCTGTAACGTTCTGTAAAGGTTCTCCTTTGATTCTTAGAAAAATAACTTTTACAGAATGTTCTGAGAACATAGGGACCAAAGGAGAATCTTTAGTGAACATTACTATTTTGGTAAGGCAGAAACACACTGTTCTAAGAATGTTCAAATAACCGATTTTTTTGTGAATTTTTACGAAATGTTCCCCTGTGGTTCCCATTTAGTTGTTGGCAGAAAATAAGTTCTGGGAACATTACATATCTAAGGGTCTTTGGATAGTAAAACTGCTGAAAGAGGAGATAAAGTGTGTGTGGAGATGAGTGCAGATCATTTTGTAACTAGCTAACTAGTTTTTTATTCCACCCCCCAAAAACAACGTTTGAACAATTTATTTAAAAGACAAACGATCATGTGACGCCTTGATCACCATAGCAACGGTTGACGGTTGGGAAATGGCTGCCAGGCAGTTTAGCTTGTTTCAAGTACTGCTAACATTACTATTTTTACAGGTAAGGAGTCAGAGAAGCAAAACTACCCACTCCTTTTTCTATTCGGGTTAGAGCCAGTTTGCGCTGTTCTGTGAAGGGAACACATCGTTGTACGAGATCTTCAGTGTCTTGGCAATTTCTTGCCAAGAATATCTTTCATTTCTCAGAACAAGAATAGACTGACAAGTTTCAGAAGAAAAGTCTTTGTTTCTGGCCATTTTAATCCTGTAATCGAACCCACAAATGCTGATGACAGTTTATTTGCTTCTATAAATCAGCACAACAGTTTTCAGCTGTGCTAACGTAATTTCAAAAGGGTTATCTAATGATCAATTAGCCTTTTAACATGATAACTTAGATTAGCTAACACAAAGTGCCATTGGAACATAGGAGTGATGGTTGCTGATAATGGGCCTACGGCTATGTAGATAATCCATTAAAAAAACTACAATAGTCGTTTACAACATTAACAATGTCTACACTGTATTTCTGATCAATTTGATGTTATTTTATTGGACCAAAAATTAGCTTACCTTTCAAAAAGAAGGACATTTTTAAGTGACCCCAAACTTTTGAATGGTAGTGTAAGTATTCAGACCCTTTACTCGGTACTTTGCTGAGCGCCTTTGGCAGTGATTATAGCCTTGAGTCTTCTTGGGCACACCTGTATTTGAGGAGTTTATCTCATTCCTCTCTGCAACTCCTCTCACGTTCTGTCAGGTTAGATGGGGAGCGTCGCTGCACAGATATTTTTAGGTCGCTCCAGAGATGTTCGATCAGGTTCAAGTCCAGGCTCTTGCTGGGACACTCAAGGACATTCAGAGACTTGTCCTGAAGCAACTCTCTGTACTTTGCTCTATTCATCTTTCCCCCGATCCTGACTAGTCTCACAGTCCCTACCGATGAAAAACATCACCACAGCATGATGCTGCCACCTCCATGCTTCACCGTAGGGATGGTGCCAGGTATTCTCCAGACGTGGCACTTGGCATTGAGGCCAAAGAGTTCAATCTCGGTTTCATCAGACCAGAGAATCTTGTTTCTCATGATCTGAGTCCTTTAGGTGCCTTGTGGCAAACTGCAAGCGGGCTGTCATGTAGCTGTTACTGAGGAGTGGCTTCCGTCTCGCCACTAAAACATAACGGCCTGATTTGTGGAGTGCTGCAGAGATGGTTTCCCTTCTGGAAGGTTCTCCCATCTCCACAGAGGAACTCTGGAGCTCTGTCAGAGTGACCATCGGGACCTTTTCCCCTGATCACTCAGTTTGGCCAGGCGGCCAGCTCTAGGAAGAGTCTTGCTGGTTCCAATATTATCCGTGTCATCATTCAGCCACGACACGGTGAAACATAAGACATTACAGTTTTTAATATCCGTTGGTTGGATAGTCTTGATCGTAGATCATCCATTTTGTTTTCCAATGATTGCACGTTGGCCAATAGAACTGATGGTTGTGGAAGTTTACTCACTCTTCTACGAATTCTCAGAAGGCAGCCTGACCTCCGTTCCCTTTTTCTCAGTATTTTCTTCACGCAAAGGGCGTGGATTTGGGCCCGTTCCCGAGAAAGCACTATACCCTTTGCGTCAGCCTCATTAAAGAAAACATCTTTGTCCAGTTTGAGTTGAGTAATCACTGTTCTGATGTCCAGAAGTTTTTTTCGGTCATAAAAGACGATAGCATTATGTACTAAATAAGTTAAACAATAAGTTGCAAATCAATCAATCAATCAAATGTATTTATAAAGGCCTTTTTACATCAGCAGACGTCACAAAATGCTATGCAAAAAAAATTACATAATAGCACGTTTGGTTAGGAGCCCATAAAATGCAGCCATTTCCTTCGGCGCCATTCTTCTCCACCTACTGGCTACCTGTCTCAAAATACAATACTGCCCCTTTACGTTTTCTTAAGAATCTCCCCTTTCCACCGTGGGTTCCAATAAGTTTGTAGCCCAAACAGCTCGGACGCCAACAAACAGAAGTTGGCACATCGACTGTACTGACTTCAGACGAATCTCCTGACACTTCAGGTCATAGAGCAAAACGGAGAACACCATCGTGTTCTTGAGACGCATCCAGTACACACAAAAAACAGATATCTCTAGTTTAAACTGACTGATTTTTATGGGGATTTTTTAATGCAACTTAGATTGATGCACAGGTGCGTCAATCAACTCTAAGGGGTTATCCTGCTGGTCTAGCAAATCGTTTAACTTGTTCAGATAAAAATGAAGAAAGGACCATCGATTACTTGATATGATTTGCAGTTATTTTCTTAAATGTGAAGTAGCAAAATGTCTTAACACACTACACGGATATGTTCCAGCTTGCGCCTTCCTCCGTGCGTGTCCAGTTTTTACACTTGCTTCCTGGCCCCAACATGACCAGATATTTGATGGTTAGCAAGGACTATTGGTTTGGTTGAGAGACAGGCAAGAAGTTTCCTATGAGAAGCCAGAATAGACCCCTCTTCCTGTAGAAAGGTGATCTTCTTTTTGTGCATTTCATTTCTTCTGTACACTGCTCCACTGAGTGACCATCTTCACAGATACACGGGGTGTATTTTCAGTTAGTGTTACAAGAGTTTGCCTTTTGGGATCTAAGAGAGGCCTGTGTCTACTGGTGGAATCAAGGGTTCTAACAGATACATTGTTGAGCCCTAACGTTTTTGAGGGCCTAATTGAGACATGGGCCGGAGGCCTAAGAGAGTCCGTGGGTCTGTAGGAGGATTAATATTGTTCTTGGTCCTCCGCTGTGTATATCCTATCCTTAGGCTGCACATTCTGAGTGTATGACATGGAATGAGAGTTTGTGTTTTGTTTCAGTGTTATTCATTGAGCAATGAGTTTTTGTTGTTGTGAGTCCATCCTAGTGGGAGCTTTCGTGTTTTCCCTCATGTCGCTCCTCTCCTCTCTGCTTTTAAACATTGAGGGCACAATATTGCTAAATATTTGATGTCCAGTTCAAACTGCCTACTTTTCCTTCTGTTTGTTTTCCCTCTGTTATTCCTTCCACACAGGTTTCTCTTCAAGAGCAGGAGCATGTACACCAAGATTTGCCATCCATGCCTTAGTCATTGCGAGCGCAATGACTTTTGATGATGCAGGATAAAGGCTTCCCCTCCTTGATCATTTGATTGCAGAATTTGACGTACTGCCAACACAACCATGTCACTGGTACACAGAAAGTAATCATTCTCAGTGCGCTTTCTGCACTGTGCAGTTTTCTTGAATCCCGTCCACAGGCTGGCAAAATGGCTCTTACAAAGTCCACTAACAGTCAAGTGACAATTATTTGGCCCAGGTGGTGACCGTCTTTCCTGGTCAGGGATCTGCTGAGGTCCTGCTCCCAGTCTGTTTTCTGACCAATACAGCATTCTCTCTTTCATCACCTTTGTGTGTATGTGACATGATTTGTGTTATGTCTCGATTCTCTACCTCAGGGGTTCAGCTCGAGACCCAGATTAGGAATTAATTGTCTTCCAACAACCCAAATTAATTAAGAAGAAACAGTAATATATGTGATTACAAATGTATTAACTCACATTCCCAGGGCCCACTTTGGGTCCTGATCCAATAGTTTAAGAACCATGATAATAGTATTTAAAAACCTCTTAAGGATCTGCCCCTTTTTTTTCAAATTTCGCCTGAAATTACATACTCAAATCTAGCTGCCTGTACCTCAGGCCCTGAAGCAAGGATATGCATATTCTTGGTACCATTTGACAGGAAACACTTTGTAGTTTGTGGAAATGTGAAAGGAATGTAGGAGAATATAACACAATAGATCTGGTAAAAGATAATACAAAGAAGAAAAAAATACATTATTTTGTATTTATTTTGTACCATCATCTTTGAAATGCAAGAGAAAGGCCATAATGTATTATTCCAGCCCAGGTGCAATATACATTCTGGCCACTAGAAGGCAGCAGTGTATTTGCTAAGTTTTAGACTGATCGAATGAACCATTGTATTTCTGTTAAAAATGTTGTATCAAGACTGCCCAAATATAACTAATTTGTTTATTAATAACTTTTCGTGTTTAAAATTGTGCACTCTCCTCAAACAATAGCATGGTATTATTTCACTGTTATAGCTACTGTAAATTGGACAGTGCAGTTAGATTAACAAGAATTTAAGCTTTCTGCCAATATCAGATACTTGTATGTCTCTGTCCTGGGAAGCTTTCTTGTTACTTACAACTTCATGATAATAGCAAACGTTAGCTCAACCGTCCCGTGGAAGGGACACTGATCCTTTTGAAGTTATAACTAATTATTAAGAACTCTTTAGTTTACAGGTTGCAGAGAGGGTTGCATAGGAGGTTGTGGAGGAGTGAACGGTGTTCAAACAAGACAATTGTGTAATCCTTTGTGTGTGTGTGTGTGTGTGTGATATTTCTGACCAATAACTTTCTAACTCCACCCATAACTTTTGGACTTTATAGCATTCGCAGAAGTCATGGATTATTGAGTAATTGTTAGTTTTACACTTAAGACATGACTCTGCCGTTGTGCTGTAGAATTTCTCATTTTTCTCTTGAATAATACATTCTAAACATTAGTTTATACATACTAGATCAACTGTACATTTTTTATTAACTGTAATTTCGTTAGTGATGTTCCAACGTTCCATCCATCTTGTATGATATCAGTCATTTTTTGTGTAATCCTTTGTGTGTGTGTGTGTGTATGTGTGTGCACATTTGTGCATGTGTTTGTGTGTATAGGTCAATCAGATTTCTCCAAACAGTTTTATAAAACAAATTGATAATTGAAACCATAATTGTGTTGTTGTTCATATTTAATTGTGTAATCCTGGGTGTAAGTGTGTTCCCAACTTTGTAACCTTCAGACAACATTCCCAGAACATTCCAGTTGCCTTCATATAATCAAAAGAGAACATTCAAAGAACGTTGTGAAAACCATCTGTTTGAACCTTTAAGGAACATTGGTAACCTTCAGAGAACATTCCCAGAATGTTCCTAATTGTGTAACCTTCAGAGAACGTTTACAGAATGTGCCCAACTTTGTAACCTTCAGAGAACGTTCACAGAACGTTCCCCGCTACCTTCATTACAACCAAACGAAAATGTTCAGAGAACGTTAAGAAAAGCATCCGTTTGAACCTTTAGGGAACATTGGTATAACGTTCAGGGAACGTTCCCGCAACCTTTGGAGAACGTTCCTAGAATGTTCCCAGAATCAACATTTGTTATCTCGGTGGTTCTCCTCTCTCTCCTTCTCCCTCTCCCCTTCTCAATCTCTGCAATATACAGATAAGATAGTCGTGTCTCTGAGCTGTAGTTGGGTTGAAAGGATAGAAGGGTTTTCCCTTCAAATCAAATCAAATGTATTTGTCACATACACATGGTTAGCAAATGTTAATGCGAGTGTAGCGAAATGCTTGTGCTTCTAGTTCCGACAATGCAGTAATAACCAACGAGTAATCTAACCTAACAATTCCAAAACTACTACCTTATACACACAAGTGTAAAGGGATAAAGAATATGTACATAAAGATATATGAATGAGTGATGGTACAGAACGGCATAGGCAAGATGCAGTAGATGGTATCGAGTACAGTATATACATATAAGATGAGTAATGTAGGGTATGTAAACAAAGTGGCTAGTGATACATGTACAGTATTACATAAAGATGCAGTAGATTATATAGAGTACAGTATATACATATACATATGAGATGAGTAATGTAGGGTATGTAAACATTATATTAAGTAGCATTGTTTAAAGTTGCTAGTGATATATTTTACATCAATTTCCATCAATTCCCATTATTAAAGTGGCTGGAGTTGAGTCTGTGTGTTGGCAGCAGCCACTCAATGTTAGTGATGGCTGTTTAACAGTCTGATGGCCTTGAGATAGAAGCTGTTTTTCAGTCTCTCGGTCCCTGCTTTGATGCATCTCTACTGACCTCGCCTTCTGGATGATAACTGGGTGAACAGGCAGTGGCTCGGGTGGTTGTTGTCCTTGATGATCTTTATGGCTTTCTGTGACATCGGGTGCTGTAGATGTCCTGGAGGGCAGGTAGTTTGCCCCCGGTGATGCGTTGGGCAGACCTCACTACCCTCTGTAGAGCCTTACGGTTGTGGGCGGAGCAGTTGCCATACCAGGCGTTGATACAGCCCGACAGGATGCTCTCGATTGTGCATCTGTAGAAGTTTGTGAGTGCTTTTGGTGACAAACCGAATTTCTTCAGCCTCCTGAGGTTGAAGAGGCGCTGCTCCGCCTTCTTCACGATGCTGTCTGTGTGGGTGGACCTATTCAGTTTGTCCGTGATGTGTACGCCGAGGAACTTAAAACGTACTACCCTCTCCAGTACTGTCCCGTCGATGTGGATAGGGGGGTGCTCCCTCTGCTGTTTCCTGAAGTCCACAATCATCTCCTATGTTTTGTTGACGTTGAGTGTGAGGTTATTTTCCTGACACCACACTCTGAGGGCCCTCACCTCCTCCCTGTAGGCCGTCTCGTCGTTGTTGGTAATCAAGCCTACCACTAGTGTCGTCCGCAAACTTGATGATTCATGCAATGTTGGGGAAGCTACCCTACAAATTTAGTTTACCAAGCTACCAATTACATCACACATGAAGAAGTTAAGCTACACTAAAGCTACCCTTAAGAAAAACAAGTTTAACTAACTAAATTTACTTTGAAAAAGTTGTTCACTACAACCAAACTACTTTGTGAAACATTATCATATGGAAATCGGAAATGTCAATGACTACAAATTGCAAGAACAGATCACTTTGAAGTCATATGTTAACAAAGTGTGATTTAAGCTAATAAACAAAAAAAACAATGTTCAAGTGGATGTCAGAGCCAGTTCCTCTGGATGAGAACTGCCCTGCTGTCTCAAACATGGTCTGGAAGTGGGTTAGTACCTGACACACAGCTCTAGTAGCTGAAGTCTGAGCCTGCAAGTTACCCTTCACGTCCGCTAAAAATGCATTTTAACTCAAATTTCACGATCTCACATAATGGTAGGCCAACTTTTTAGGCTGTACATTAGAAGTGCATTATGTTTCATGGTTTTTCATCAATTGTTAAGCACTGCTGAACAAGGAGTTCTTTAGGATCCACATGAACGGCTCTTAGGTGAACAGAGCCAAAAGATCCGACTCACCGAAACAACACGGAATGCCCATCACTAATAGCCTAATGCATGAATGTCACGTCTTAACAAGTCTCATATTGAACACGTCTGCAAGAGAATATCAATGACAAGAACTTCCCTGCTCTCTCAAACATGTCCTGGGAGTGGGTTAGCACCTGACACACAGCTCTGGTAGATGATCTTGTCAAGTCTGATCCAACAAGGTACTCATCACGTGCATGGTTTGCAAAAGGACCAGTGAGATATTGTGTGTGTGTGTGGGTGTGTGTGTGTTTCATCCACACTAATTTCTAGATCTATCAATTTACTCCAGCTTATCTCCCCTCTCCAGCAGGACCATTGAGTTTGTATAATGTCTGATGTTAAATGTTGTTATTTGATTTAGTCAGTAATTAACCAGTAGATTCCAGCTTACTGTTGTAATCCCTCAGACACCTACTCTCTCAACCTTCCCCCTGAGTCGTAGCTATTGGCCAGTGTTAAAGGAGAAGCTATGTGAGCAGAAAGCTGTTCTACGTGGTGGGAGATTGATTTAGTGGTAATAGTATGGACAGGGTCAGATGTCACAGGTCAGACTTACCGGATCACTCCTTTCAGAACACTGCTTTGAACAATGATCAAACCAAAGATCATTGAATGTGACATTCACTCTCTCATTCAATTCATTTAAATTCAACAAACATGTGGAAAGTGTACAGTCAAAACATTTGCACTTCCAGCACTTCTCTCTCTCTCTCTTTCCCCATGTGCTGTTCACTGTACCTGCATGCCTCTGTAACTTCTTCCCTGTTCAAGTGAGTCTCTGTCCAATAAACCCTGGATGACTGACAGGATGCGCTGTATTGAAGCCACCGTGCAACCATCTCAATTGAAAAAATATATTGGAAGCTATATAAATGCATTTATTAGTGTCTAAATTAGTTTCTGACACGTTTCTTCTATTACAGACATCTTAATGCAAACGTTTTAATTATATTATGTGAGATAAACATTTATACTGTATATACTAAATACGCTTACCTTTTTTAGAGAGTACTGATGTAACTGTCTCCACGACAACAACAAAAAATACTTAAATACATATAATTTTGTCCTTGAAACATTTAATTGAAATATTGTAGATTTACATTCATTCCTATGGAGGACTGCTCCTACTAGGGAGTGCCAATATAATGAACATGTATTTATAAAGCGCTTTTTACATCAGCCGATGTCACAAAGTGCTATAAAGAAACACAGCCTAAAACCCCAAACAACAAGCAATGCAACAAGCACGGTGGCATGGAAACACTCCCTAGAAAGGCAGGAACCTAGGAAGAAACCTAGAGAGGAACCAGGCTCTGAGGGGTAGGCAGTCCTCTTCTGGCTGTGCCAGGTTGTGATTATAACAGGGCATGGCCAAGATGTTCAAACGTTCATAGATGACCAGCAGGGTCAAATAATAATAATCACAGTGGTTGTAGAGGGTACAACAGGTCAGCACCTCAGGAGTAAATGTCAGTTGGCTTTTCATAGCTGAGCATTCAGAGTAAGAGACAGCAGGTGAGGTAGAGAGAGAGAGAGTCGAAAACAGCAGGTCCTGGACAAGGTAGCACGTCCGGTGAACGGGTCAGGGTTCCATAGCCACAGGCAGAACAGTTGAAACTGGAGCAGCAGCACAACCAGGTGGACTAGGGACAGCAAGGAGTCATCAGGCCAGGTAGTCCTGAGGCATGGTCTCAGGGCTCAGGTCCTCCGGGAGGGGAGGGAGAGTGAGAGAGAGAGAAGTAGAGGGAGCATACTTAAATTCTCACAGGACACCGGATAAGACAGGAGAAATACTCCAGATATAACAGACTGACCCTAGCCCCCCGACACAAACTATTGCGGCATAAATACTGGAGGCTGAGACAGGAGGGGTTGGGAGACAATGTGGCCCTGTCCGACGATATCCCCGGACAGGGCCAACCAGGCCCCACACCACCAGAGGGATATCTTCAAACCACCAACTTACTACCCTGAGACAAGAGTATAGCCCATGAAGATCTCCCCCACGGCACGAACCCGAGGGGGGCGCCAAACCCGAACAGGAATATCACGTTAGTGACTCAACCCACTCAAGTGACGCACCCCTCCTAGGTACGGGATGGAAGAGCACCAGTAAACCAGTTACTCAGCCCTCGTAATAGGGTTATAGGCAGAGAATCCCAGTGGAGAGGGGAACCGGCCAGGCAGACACAGCAAGGGCAATTTGTTGCTCCAGTGCCTTTCCGTTCACCTTCACACCCCTGGGCCAGACTACACTCAATCATAGGACCTACTGAAGAGATGAGTCTTCAATAAAGACTTGAAGGTCAAGATCAAGTCGGAGTCTCTCTCATGGATAGGCAGACTATTCCATAAAAATAGAGCTCTATAGGAGAAAGCCCTGCCTCCAGCTGTTTGCATAGAAATCTAGGGACAATAAGGAGGCCTGTGTCTTGTGACCGTAGCGTATGTGTAGGTATGTACGGCAGGACCAAATCGGAGAGATAGGTAGGCGCAAGCCCATGTAATGCTTTCTAGGTTAGCAGTAAAACCTTGAAATCAGCCCTAGCCTTTACAGTAAGCCAGCGTAGAGAGGCTAGTACTGGAGTAATATAATCAAATATTTTGGTTCAAGTCAGGATTCTAGCAGCAGTGTTTAGCACGAACTTGTCACACCCTGACCTGACATATCTCTGTTTTCTTTATATTTTTGTTAGGTCAGGGTGTGACTAGGGTGGGTACGCTAGTTTTGTATTGTCTAGGGTTTTGTATTGTCTAGGGTTTTTGTAATTCTATGTTGGCCTGATATGGTTCCCAATCAGAGACAGCTGTTTATCATTGTCTATGATTGGAGATCATATTTAGGTAGCCATTTCTCCTTTGGTGTTTATGGGATCTTGTCTATGTGTAGTTGCCTGTCAGCACTCGTTTGTATAGCTTCAAGTTTAGTTTTGTTATTTTGTTAGTTTGTTCAGTATTCATTCTTTTAATAAATAAGAATGTACGCATACCACGCTGCACCTTGGTCCGATCCTTATAACGAACGTGACAGAAGATCCCACCAAAAATGGACCAAGCAGTGTGTTCAGGAGGAATGGACCTGGAAGGAGATTCTGGATGGAGCAGGACCCTGGACGCAGGCTGAGGAGTATCGCCGTCCTAAGGAGGAGATAGAGGCAGCGAAAGCGGAAAGGCGATATTACGAGGAGTTGTACCAACGAGACAAGCATGAGAGGCAGCCCCATAAAACATTTTGGGGGCACTCCCTCTTAGATATCATCCTGACCAACCTCTAAATACACCTCTGTTGTCTTCAACCAGGATCTCAGCGATCACTGCCTCATTGCCAGCGTGCGTACTGGGTCTGAGGTCAAACGACCACCCCTCATCACTGTCAAATGCTCCCTAAAACACTTCAGCGAGCAGGCCTTTCTAATCGACCTGGCCCAGGTATCCTGGAAGGATATTAATCTCATCCCGTCAGTAGAGGATGCCTGGTTGCTCTTCAAAAGTGCTTTCATCTCCATCTTAAATAAGCATGCCATATTCAAAAAATGTAGAACTAAGAACATATGTAGCCGTTGGTTCACCCCAGACTTGACTGCCCTTGACCAACACAAAAACATCCTGTGGCGTTCTGCATTAGCATCGAATAGCCCCCGCGATATGCAACTTTTCAGGAAAGTCAGGGACCAATATATTCAGTCAGAAAGCTATGGCTACCTGTAGCACTAATTCCAACAGTTTTGGGACACTGTAAAGTCCATGGAGAATAAGAGCACTTCTCCACTATGCAATCTGGTTTCCGAGCTGGTCATGGGTGCACCTCAGCCACGCTTAAGGTCCTAAATGATATCATATCCGCCATCGATAAAAGACAGTACTGTGCAGCCGTCTTTATCTACCTGGCCAAGGCTTTCGACTCTGTCAATCACCGCATTCTTATCGGCAGACCCTATAGCTTTGGCTTATCAAATGACCGCCTCGCCTGGTTCACCAACTACTTCTCAGATAGAGTTCAGTGTGTCAAATCGTAGGGCCTGTTGTCCGGACCTCTGGCAGTCTCTATGGGGGTGCCACAGGGTTCAATTCTCGGGCTGACTCTTTTTTCTGTATATATCAATGATGTCGCTCTTGCTGCTGGTGATTCTCTGATCCACCTCTACGCAGACAACACCATTCTGTATACATCTGGCCCTTCTTTTGACACTGTGCTAACAAACCTCCAGACAAGTTTCAATGCCATACAACACTCCTTCTGTGGCCTCCAACTGCTTTTAAATGCTAGTAAAACTAAGTGCATGCTCTTTAACCGATTGCTGCCCGCACCCTCCCGCCCGACTAGCATTACTACTCTGGAAGGTTCTGACTTAGAGTATGTGGACAACTATAAATACCTAGGTGTCTGGTTAGACTGTAAACTCTCCTTCCAGACTCGCATCTCCAATCCAAAATTAAATCTAGAATCGGCTTCCTATTTCACAACAAAGCCTCCTTCACTCATGCCGCCAAACATACCCTCGTATAACTGACTATCCTACCGATCCTTGACTTCGGCGATGTCATTTAGAAAATAGCCCCCAACACTCTACTCAGCAAACTGGATGTAGTCTATCACAGTGCCATCTGTTTTATCACCAAAGCCCCATATACTACCCACCACTGCGACCTGTATGCTCTCGTTGGCTGGCCCTCACTACATATCCACTACATATTCATCGCCAAAGTCTTTGCTAGGTAAAGCCCCACCTTATCTCAGCTCACTGGTCACCATAGCAACATCCACCCATAGCACACGCTCCAGCAGGTATATTGCACTGGTCATCCCCAAGTCCAACACTTCCTTTGGCCCCCTTTCCTTCCAGTTCTGTGCTGCCAATGACTGAAACGAATTGCAAAAATCTCTGAAGCTGGAGTCTAACTTTAAGCATCAGCTGTCTGAGCAATTTACCGATCACTGTACCTGTACACAGCCAATCTGTAAATAGCACACCCGACTACCTCATCCCCATATTATTATTTACCCTCTTGATCTTTTACACCCCAGTATCTCTACGTGCACATCATCATCTGCACATTTATCACTCCAGTATACTGAACTAAATTGTAATTATTTTCGCATCTAGGACCTATTTATTGCCTACCTTGTTAGTCTTCTACATTTGCACACACTGTACATAGATTTTTCTATTTTTATTTTCTTTTGTGTTATTGACTGTACGTTTGTTTATGTGTAACTCTGTGTTGTTGTTTTTGTCACACTGCTTTGCTTTATCTTGGCCAGGTCGCAGTTGTAAATGAGAACTTGTTCTCAACTGGCCACCTGGTTAAATAAAGGTGAAATATATATATATATATATATATATATATATATATATATATATATATATATATATTACAGAAACCGAAACCGTGCCTAAAACCCCAGAGGGAACGCAATGCATATGTAGGCACGGTGGCTAGGAAAAACTCCCTCGAAAGGGAGAAACCTATGAAGAAACCTAGAGAGGAACCAGGCTCTGAGGGGTAGCCAGTCCTCTTCTGGATGTGCCTCGTGTTGTTTTACACATCGAAGTGTTTAAGGATTCTATTTGAAATAGCCTATAGTGATGGGTCGCTCGCGAACGAACAGCTCTTTTTGAACAGATCTTTTTGGTGAACATCGGGATTAAAGAGCCGTTCATTTGGCTCCCTGATTTGCATACTGCTACTACTGCTTTTTAGCTCCAGACAACGGTTATCTGTAGATAAGTTATAAAAAATGTATCTGAATGCGGTAATTCCTCATTGCAGGAACAATAGATAGTGAGGAGAGAGCCTCATTCTGGTCCACGCTAAATTGTAAATATTTTTTTTACAATTTTGTAAGCAATCTAATTTCAACCGGTAAAAATGTGTTTGAACTCACATTTCACAAACTGACATAATGGTAGGCAACCTTTAAGGCTTTCAATTAGAAATATTCAATCTTTCATGGTTTTTCACCAATTGTTAAGCACTACTGAACAAAGAGCCTTTTGGGAGCCAAATTAACGGCTCTTTTTAAGTGAACAGAGCCAACAGCCGAAATCCATTAGAAGGTTTTCTGAAGAGTGTAATTGCATTTTTTTGTTGAGGCACAGAAAAAAAACACAGGAGCAAAGAGGGGAGACTGATAGAGGGACTGGGGAGACAGGGAAGAGGGGAGACGGATAGAGGGAGTGGGGAGACAGGGAAGAGGGGAGACGGATAGAGGGACTGGGGAGACAGGGAAGAGGGGAGACGGATAGAGGGACTGGGGAGACAGGGAAGAGGGGAGACGGATAGAGGGACTGGGGAGACAGGGAAGAGGGGAGACGGATAGAGGGACTGGGGAGACAGGGAAGAGGGGAGACGGATAGAGGGACTGGGGAGACAGGGAAGAGGGGAGACTGATAGAGGGACTGGGGAGACAGGGAAGAGGGGAGACTGATAGAGGGACTGGGGAGACAGGGAAGAGGGGAGACGGATAGAGGGACTGGGGAGACAGGGAAGAGGGGAGACGGATAGAGGGACTGGGGAGACAGGGAAGAGGGGAGACGGATAGAGGGACTGGGGAGACAGGGAAGAGGGGAGACGGATAGAGGGACTGGGGAGACAGGGAAGAGGGGAGACTGATAGAGGGACTGGGGAGACAGGGAAGAGGGGAGACGGATAGAGGGACTGGGGAGACAGGGAAGAGGGGAGACGGATAGAGGGACTGGGGAGACAGGGAAGAGGGGAGACGGATAGAGGGACTGGGGAGACAGGGAAGAGGGGAGACTGATAGAGGGACTGGGGAGACAGGGAAGAGGGGAGACTGATAGAGGGACTGGGGAGAAAGGGAAGAGGGGAGACGGATAGAGGGACTGGGGAGACAGGGAAGAGGGGAGACTGATAGAGGGACTGGGGAGACAGGGAAGAGGGGAGACGGATAGAGGGACTGGGGAGACAGGGAAGAGGGGAGACTGATAGAGGGACTGGGGAGACAGGGAAGAGGGGAGACTGATAGAGGGACTGGGGAGACAGGGAAGAGGGGAGACGGATAGAGGGACTGGGGAGACAGGGAAGAGGGGAGACGGATAGAGGGACTGGGGAGACAGGGAAGAGGGGAGACGGATAGAGGGACTGGGGAGACAGGGAAGAGGGGAGACGGATAGAGGGACTGGGGAGACAGGGAAGAGGGGAGACTGATAGAGGGACTGGGGAGACAGGGAAGAGGGGAGTCTGATAGAGGGACTGGGGAGACAGGGAAGAGGGGAGACGGATAGAGGGACTGGGGAGACAGGGAAGAGGGAGACGGATAGAGGGACTGGGGAGACAGGGAAGAGGGGAGACGGATAGAGGGACTGGGGAGACAGGGAAGAGGGGAGACTGATAGAGGGACTGGGGAGACAGGGAAGAGGGGAGACTGATAGAGGGACTGGGGAGACAGGGAAGAGGGGAGACGGATAGAGGGACTGGGGAGACAGGGAAGAGGGGAGACTGATAGAGGGACTGGGGAGACAGGGAAGAGGGGAGACTGATAGAGGGACTGGGGAGACAGGGAAGAGGGGAGACGGATAGAGGGACTGGGGAGACAGGGAAGAGGGGAGACTGATAGAGGGACTGGGGAGACAGGGAAGAGGGGAGACGGATAGAGGGACTGGGGAGACAGGGAAGAGGGGAGACGGATAGAGGGACTGGGGAGACAGGGAAGAGGGGAGACGGATAGAGGGACTGGGGAGACAGGGAAGAGGAGACTGATAGAGGGACTGGGGAGACAGGGAAGAGGGGAGACTGATAGAGGGACTGGGGAGACAGGGAAGAGGGGAGACGGATAGAGGGACTGGGGAGACAGGGAAGAGGGGAACGGATAAAGGGACTGGGGAGACAGGGAAGAGGGGAGACGGATAGAGGGACTGGGAAGACAGGGAAGAGGGGAGACTGATAGAGGGACTGGGGAGACAGGGAAGAGGGGAGACTGATAGAGGGACTGGGGAGACAGGGAAGAGGGGAGACGGATAGAGGGACTGGGGAGACAGGGAAGAGGGGAGACTGATAGAGGGACTGGGGAGACAGGGAAGAGGGGAGACGGATAGAGGGACTGGGGAGACAGGGAAGAGGGGAGACTGATAGAGGGACTGGGGAGACAGGGAAGAGGGAGACGGATAGAGGGACTGGGGAGACAGGGAAGAGGGGAGACGGATAGAGGGACTGGGGAGACAGGGAAGAGGGGAGACAGATAGAGGGACTGGGGAGACAGGGAAGCGGGGAGACGGATAGAGGGACTGGGGAGACAGGGAAGAGGGGAGACGGATAGAGGGACTGGGGAGACAGGGAAGAGGGGAGACGGATAGAGGGACTGGGGAGACAGGGAAGAGGGGAGACGGATAGAGGGACTGGGGAGACAGGGAAGAGGGGAGACGGATAGAGGGACTGGGGAGACAGAGAAGAGGGGAGAAGGATAGAGGGACTGGGGAGACAGGGAAGAGGGGAGACGGATAGAGGGACTGGGGAGACAGGGAAGAGGGGAGACGGATAGAGGGACTGGGGAGACAGGGAAGAGGGGAGACGGATAGAGGGACTGGGGAGACAGGGAAGAGGGGAGACGGATAGAGGGACTGGGGAGACAGGGAAGAGGGGAGACGGATAGAGGGACTGGGGAGACAGGGAAGAGGGGAGACGGATAGAGGGACTGGGGAGACAGGGAAGAGGGGAGACGGATAGAGGGACTGGGGAGACAGGGAAGAGGGGAGACTGATAGAGGGAGTGGGGAGACAGGGAAGAGGGGAGACGGATAGAGGGACTGGGGAGACAGGGAAGAGGGGAGACGGATAGAGGGACTGGGGAGACAGGGAAGAGGGGAATAGGGAAAGGGGGCGGTGTCGCTCGTGCAGAAGGGGTGGCAGTGGGTGTTATATTGTCTAGCATTGTCCTATTGTCCTATTGTCTTTCTCTACTATCTTCTCCACTCCTTTGTCCCTTCCCCCACCCATCCACTCATCTACTCCTGGGGGGAGTGGGG
The DNA here is from genome assembly GCF_018296145.1 of Oncorhynchus tshawytscha. Taxonomy (NCBI): domain Eukaryota; kingdom Metazoa; phylum Chordata; class Actinopteri; order Salmoniformes; family Salmonidae; genus Oncorhynchus; species Oncorhynchus tshawytscha. The sequence goes on along the minus strand of NC_056434.1, from coordinate 32,230,162 downwards.
CTGAAGAGGGACATAGGGAGGGACGAATTGTGCATGCGTGGTAAATGCCACAAATGAACAGTTGAACGTGTGAACACGTTTGTTTTTAATAATAATTGTCTGACTTGGTGTGACTTAAGCGTGTGAACACGTGTTTTTAATAATAATTGTCTGACTTGGTGTGACTTAAGCGTGTGAACACGTGTTTTTAATAACTTGGTGTGACTTAAGCGTGTGAACACGTGTTTTTAATAACTTGGTGTGACTTAAGCGTGTGAACATGTTTGTTTTTAATAATAATTGTCTGACTTGGTGTGACTTAAGCGTGTGAACACGTTTGTTTTTAATAATAATTGTCTGACTTGGTGTGACTTAAGCGTGTGAACGCTTGAACATATTTTTTGGAGGAACATTTAACCAAGTTTATTTATGACAATATGATGTGTAAAACGTCTGATTAATTCAGTTTGAAACAGTTGCATTAATCCAATTCACTCAATAATATAATAGCCACTGTACTAACAGGACACCTGCACTGTTCACCATTGGTCAAGGTGGGGGTTAAAATGCCTGATAATAAACACAACACATTAACCACATTATAACATTGTTCATTGGGTCTACATTAATTAGGTTAAATGCATTAAAAAGTAATTGACCTGTAATTGACCTTCTTGGTGTCTTCATAAATTTAGACATAAATAATGTATTTCATACCCCTCGACTTATTCAACATTTTGTTGTGTTACAGCCTCAATTCAAAATTAATTAAATATCATTTTTATCTCACCCATCTACACATCTAAACATGTTTTTAGAAATGCTTGCAAATTTATACAAAATTAAATACAGAAATATCTCATGTGTTCAATGTAGACCCAATGAACAATGGTTATAATGTGGTTAATGTGTTGTATTTATATACAGGCATTGTAACCCCCAACTTGACAGATGGTCAACAGTGAAGGGGTCATGTTAGTACAGTGGCCATTATAATGTGGACTGAATTGTATCTGAATGAATCAGAAATTCACGCGTCACATTGTTCGAAATTAAGGGTCCCAATTTTTTCTAAAATAACAAATAAATACAAAATGAAAAGTGACTTTCATTACGCAAGAAACGCGTTCGTGGTTCATTAAGGCCATTTATTACCCCTAATATGTGTGCACATGCATGTGTGTGTGAATGGCTGACAGGTTAACGCTGTGTGTCAGCAGTAAAGTGTGTTAGGGTTTGATGTGGCTGTAAGTCACTCTGCCTCTGTTGACACATACAGATACTGTAGATACACTACATGACCAAAGGTATGTGGACATGGGCTCATCGAACATCTCATTCCAAAATCATGGGCATTAATATGGAGTTGGTCCCCCTTTGCTATAAGAGCCTCCACCCTTCTGGGAAGGCTTTCCACTAGATGTTGGAACATTGCTGTGGGGACTTGCTTCCATTCAGCCACAAGAGCATTACTGAGGTTGGGCACTGATGTTGGGCAATTAGGCCTGGCTCACAGTTGGCATTCCAAATCATCCCAAAGGTGTTCGACTTGGGTTGAGGCCAGGGCTCTATGTAGGCCAGTCATGTTCTTCTACGCCGATCTTGACAAACTATTTCTGTATGGACCTCGCTTTGTGCACAGGGCCATTGTCATGGCGGTCCTGTTCTGTGAGCTTGTGTGGCCTACCACTTTGTGGCTGAGCCGTATTTGCTCCTTGACGTTTTCACTTCACAAGCACTTACAGTTGACCGAGGCAGCTCTAACATGGCAGAAATTTGACAAACTGACTTGTTGGAAAGGTGGAATCCTATGACGGTGCCTTGTTGAATGTCACTGAGCTCTTCAGTAAGGCCATTCTAATACCAATGATTGTCTATGGAGATTGCATAGCTGTGTGCTTGATTTTATACACGTCGTCAACGGATGTGGCTGAAATATCCAAATCCACTAATTTGAAGAGGTGTCCACATACTTTTGTATATATAGACAAACAGACATACAGCCAGACACAATAATGCTGCTATACTATTGTTATATCAACACTGCTCACCTTTTTTTTATTTTTACATTTGTTATCTTGTATTTAACCTTCATTTGACCAAGTCAGTTAATTAAGAACAAATTCTCATTTACAATGCTGGCCTACCAGGGAACAGTGGGTTAACTGCCTTGTTCAGGGGCAGAACGACAGATTTGTACCTTTTCAGCTCGGGATTTGATCCAGCATCCTTTCGTTTACTGGCCCAACGCTCTAACCACTAGGCTACCTGCCAACCCACACATGCACCTTTACACATGCATTATTGTGCCTTTAGCTTTGCTTATGGCTGTACAATTACATTAGTATGCATTTACAGCAGAAATCCAATTTCTATTAAAACTGCCTCTATTATATTTATATAAATTACATTTATTTTAAAACCATGTTACTATGCTCATTGCTTCTTGGGATATTTTTCACCATTAAACTGCAATGTTATGTTTGTAACATTGCAGGCAATGCAACTGCATTGGCTGACTGGAATGACCCTTTCACCTGTGTTCTCTCATACTTTATCAGTAAACAGAAGCATGCATGTATAAATACAAATAAATACACACACGCACATTATCAGGCCTAAGATTGTGTGGTATCCATCCCGCCAGGTTTAATAAGTGAGCAGCAGGAAACTGTGGACCCTGGGGTTTATTGAGCCAACATGGCTGACACACACACACACACACACACACACACACACACACACACACACACACACACACACGGTCAGGGGTCAGCAATATAATGAGATGTTAGTAGCAGGTTGTGAAGATTCTCGTCTCACCTCCTCCCCACTGGAACTGCTGCTGCTATAACACAGCTCTTATTCAATTATATACACTACCAATGAGTGTGTGGGAATGGAGGGGTAGGACTGTGTGTGTGTGTGTGTGTGTGTGTGTGTGTGTGTGTGTGTGTGTGTGTGTGTGTGTGTGTGTGTGTGTGTGTGTGTGTGTGTGTGTGTGTGTGTGTGTGTGTGTGTGTGTGTGTGTGTGTGTGTGTGGTAATCACATGGTCTGATGGACTAGGTTGGTTGTGTGAATTGGCTAGTCTCTCTGGGTGATTGTGTTGTGGACCGCATAGTAATTATATTCCATGGTGGTGCCTGGCCTGGGAATAATGTGGTCAAATTTGCTTTTCCCCTGAAATCATGTTATTAATATGAATCCAGATTTAAATTAGTCTGCATAATGATATGGTCGTTAGCTTCAAGATAAAGTTATTTACATATTCTAGAAATCTGTGTGTGTGCGTGTGTATGTGTGTGCTTGTAGACCAGTTACCTGTTGTCGTGTCTCTGACTGATTAAATTATAAGACATGCTATTTTATCAAATCGATTACCTAACATTTAATTGATTACGTGATTAAATTAAACCATGCAACAATTAAACCATTAATAACCTGGGGCACCACGGAACCACGGTTATCTCCCGAATCCACTCTCTTAAAGATCAGAAAATCTTTTATATCAATAGTAGTCCATTATTAATCGTCACCTCGATTGGTCTCATTCTGATTGTCGTAAGTACTTGGTTATCTGCACAAACCCTAGCTAATAAGTTGAATCAGCAATACACAAATTGGCTTAATTATTTATTTACTAAATACCAAAATAATCACACAGAATGACATATATATATACACAGGGTAGATCACACATCAATTACTAATCAATTACTCAATTAATCAATTACTAATCAATTACTAATGAAAAGCCCCAATTGGGGTGCTGACTTGCTGCACCCTCGACAACTACTGTGATTATTATTATTTGACCAAGCTGGTCATTTATGAACATTTGTACATCTTGGCCATGTTCTGTTATAATCTCCACCCGGCACAGCCAGAAGAGGACTGGCCACCCCTCATAGCTTGGTTCCTCTCTAGGTTTCTTCCTAGGTTTTGGCCTTTCTATGGAGTTTTTCCTAGCCACCATGCTTCTACACCTGCATTGCTTGCTGTTTGGGGTTTTAGGCTGGGTTTCTGTACAGCACTGAGATATCAGCTGATGTACAAAGGGCTATATAAATAAATTTGATTTGTTTTTGCGCTAACCTGATATGAGGAAAAGGGTTGGGTTTGAATGAAAGAGCGGGAAGACTGAGGGAAAAAGGGATTGGGTCTATCGGACCTTGAGAAGCTATGCTACCGTCAATACAGAATCTTATGCATTCTAGTAACCGCCCATTTGGAAAAGGAAAATGGAAGAAAAATATTTATTCTGAGCTGTGCTTCGGTAGATGGGTTGAAGATAGAAGACTGGTTTACCCAGCGGAGATCGCCATTGTCCTTTGTAGAATCTTTCTGGTCGTAGTGTTGTAGAGCAGATACATTCAAGTACCCTGTCATTCTTCTGAGATTGTCTGTCCTTTCCTAGGCCACATATGTTTACAGCTGCAGCTGATCTCTCGAAGTCTAGGATGTATCACTTCTTTAGTGAGTTCATACCAAGTTGCCATAATCAGCTCACGCTCTATTCTGGCTGGTCTAGTCAAAATTCACTATTCCAACGTGGTGATCGTCACCTCCACGTTGAAATGAGCCCTTTTAATAAACGTATGGACACCAGTCCTCACGTCATCAGGAACTAAATGTTAATTTTGTTAGGTTGTAGTTGAAATTAGCTTAAATGTATGGACAGCAGTCTTCACGTAGTCGGGAACTAAATTTGTCTTCTGTCAACGGGTTTTTGATTTGGGGGAGAGAAGGGCATGTTTCATAACCAATGTCTGTTGACTTGAGCGTGGCCACTGAGTGACCATAGTTTTCTTATGAAAAAAATTATCTAATTTAGAAGCTAAAATTAATTGTAATCTTTTCACAAATAAATTGCAGGACAATTCCATGTGAATCTGATAACTAGAATGTCTAGACTTTCAAAGATACCATTTATGTCATCCTATCATCAGATATAATGTCCAACTGATCTGACATCATATTCTTTAAGTACCAACCAACACTTTCAAAGGGAAATATTGTTCCATTCCCCATCCTTTTGATGTTACCATACTCTCTCTGTGGTAACACAGGGCTTTCCAAGAGTCCATTCTGTAGAGTGGAGAGAAATGGGGAAAGGTATTTATGGGGGGGGGTCATAAACCTCACCCAACAGGGCAACGTCATGACACTGTTAAGTCTGGAAGTAATTCTGAGCAGCTGAATTCCTTTCTGTAGGTGTCAGGCATGCATGTGCAAACACACAGACAGAATACTACATCAAGACGTATGACACATAATCCTTATGAGTCAACCCAGGGACATCACAACCCAGGGATGGTCCACAGACGATAGCACCAACCACTCAACGAACCTTGAGAGGGTGGTTAGGTGGAAATGTAGATTGAATTAGAGAAAATTGTGATTGGAAAGATGGAGATTTAAAGAGCAGGAGACTGAGACATGGGGCAAAAAAATAAGAAACAATGAGAGAGAGAGAAGATACAGAGAGGAAGAGAAGAGAGTGGGTGAGGAAGAGTGAGAGAAAGGGGGTGACAGAGAAAGTGTTCGTAGAATTAATAGGGGAATTGCAGTGGGAGCAGGGGATAAGGGAAATAGGGTATATATATATATATAGAGAGAGAGAACACATTCAGTCAATTATCTCTTCTCCATTATCCTTCTATATTGGATTTATACTCTGTATACAACCCTGCTTTACCTCTAGAGGACTGGAGAGACTAGATGAGTCCTACACGGCCGTTGAATTGGGTTTTTGAGTTATGTACTGTTAAATACGATGTTTAGAGATGTGTTGAAAGAATGTAGACTTAGTTTTGGATGTGCTTCATTTTGGAGTTATATTTAAGATATATTTTAGGTAAATTTTTCTAACTGGTATTGGTGAAATTGAGAATTGATCGTCTCTGTGCGTTGTTGTGCAGGGATGTCTGTGTCGTCCAGTCACAGTGGTAAATCGATGGTGTATCAGTGTTGCAGTAAATTGCCTGGTTGTCGGCACGAATCAATTACTGGTCCTGCAGTCACCAGTGGTAATTGTAGGGGTAGAGATGCAGACACTCCCACATGGACATACCACACACACAAACGCACACACAAACGTGCACACACACACAACACACACACACACACACACACACACACACACACACACACACACACACACACACACACACACACACACACACACACACACACACACACACACACACACACACACACACACACACACACACACACACACACACATGCACACACACAAACACACAAGCACACGCACACACACACACACACACACACACACACACACACACACACACACACACACACACACACACACACACACAGAGAGAGAGACACACAGAGACAGACATACATTACTTCATCCCACTCCTGGACACCTGGTATAGCTCTACATTACTACTAATATCAGTTAGTGACACAATATTAAATCCATACAGTCATGAATGACAGGGTGTAGGTAATTAATTTGAGGTTAATTTCAGATCACAATGTGTTATTAATTGATATCTAGGCTATAGTAAGGACATACTTTAACCTTGAGTTAAATGGCACAGTGTGATACTAATGGCTATCCCTCTGTGGTAATTCCTTTTGGTGTGTGTGTGTGTGTGGGTGGGTACGTGTGTTAATGAGAGGATCTTCTATGGTAATTCCAGAGGGTTTAATTGAATTCCTAGTGCTGTAACTAGGTCAGAGAGAATACAGGCCAAAGACATCCTGCAAATTCATCTCCTTATACTCTCCAGTACTACGGGACTGTCTCTCATGATCTCATCACTGTCGTGTTGGAGCTAGTACAGGTATTGAACAGCACTAGTGTGGTTAGAGGGTGAGCACACTATTGAGGTTAGCAGATTACAGGTCCTAAATAGTGTCCTAACATTAGGATTTGCTTCTGTAATGGCACATTAGGACTGATCCTGTCTTTGACACTTGAAATAAATAAGATAGGAGTGGCACTTAGCATGTTGTTCAGTACTGTGGTCCCTGATTCAGAGGTTTTCTCTTCTAATGGTCTCAGTTGTTCGCTCTCTCTCGTCGGTGACGAATGCTGTTGCCATGGTAACGCAGAGATGCCGCTCGGAGAGCAGAGGTGAGGCTTCACCCTGTTGGTCCATTCTACAGACACGCACATGCACGGACACACATACTCAAACACACACACACACACTCACGTACACACACTCCATTAAGCACCCACTCATGATATCCAGGACAGAGCTGGTTGGCTGGTTATAGTGATTTCCTCAGTGTATAACTTAAAAGGGGTATACAGTATTTTATTTTGACTGATTCCATAATACCTTGCAAATGGCCAGGTTCCGTTAGCACTTCTGCCACAAACTACATAGCTAGGGGTCTATGGGGAGGCTAGATATTTTTGCTCAAGTTACAAGTAAGCCATTTTGCTTTATTGTTGTTAGCTGTGGCGTGTAGATTATTGTACATTGCTGGCAAATAGCCGGCTATAGAATTAGGAATCCACTATCTTTTCACATAGACATTAGCATAACTTAAGCTCGTAAGCTAGCTGGCAAGCTTGGCTGAACCCCCAAAAACCTTTAAAATAAAGGGAGGCGCTGGTGGCACATTTGTGTGTGTGCCAAAATGGTTGTAAGTCAAGTGATTAAAAATACATATTTTTAAATTCAGTAGGTAGGTGGCATTTTGATCTGTGAGATTGCTAGTTTTGTGCAATTCCCAGCAGAACTCCGGAATGGAATGCCCCTATAATGTAAGGATGCATTTCATGTTGGTGCATCCCTAGGGTATATGCGCGTGTGTGTGCGTGTGTGTGAATCAACCCCAACATTGTAAGAGAATAGAGGTAGATCAGGTTGCTAGGCATTTAGGAGCTTCTATTGTCTGGTGGAACAATCAAGCCCTGGAGAAGACACCCATTGAACCTTACGCACACACACTCAATCACACACACACACCATGACCCCAGCCAAGGGTCAGTGCGGGAGAGAATGAGGGAGGCAAGGGTAGCAATAGGGAGATAGAAATTAGTAGGAGGGAAAAGGGCAAGAGAACAAGAGAGTGAGAGAGGGAGGGAGGGGTGAGAGAGAAAGACAGAGAGACCTCGAGGGGTGAGAGAGAAAGAAAGAGAGACCTAGAGAGAGAGAGAAAGACAGAGAGACAGAGAGAGAGAGAGAGAAAGACAGAGAGACAGAGAGACAGAGAGAGAGAGAGAAAGACAGAGAGACATAGAGACATAGAGAGAGAGAGAAAGACAGAGAGAGAAAGACAGAGAGACATAGAGAGAGAGAGAAAGACAGAGAGACAGACAGAGAGACATAGAGAGAGAGAGAAAGACAGAGACATAGAGAGAGAGAGAAAGACAGAGAGACATAGAGAGAGAGAGAAAGACAGAGAGACATAGAGAGAGAAAGACAGAGAGACAGAGAGAGAGAAAGACAGAGAGACATAGAGAGAGAGAAAGACAGAGAGACATAGAGAGAGAGAGAGAAAGACAGAGAGACAGAGAAAGAGAAAGACAGAGAGAGAGAGAGAGAAAGACAGAGATACATAGAGAGAGAGAGAGAAAGACAGAGAGACATAGAGAGAGAGAGAAAGACAGAGAGACAGAGAGAGAGAAAGACAGAGAGTGAGAAAGAAAGACATAGAGAGAAAGAGAAAGACAGAGAGACAGAGAAAGACAGAGACAGAGAGAGAGAGAGAGAGAGAAAGACAGAGAGACATAGAGAGAGAGAGAAAGACAGAGAGACAGAGAGAGAGAAAGACAGAGAGAGAAAGACAGAGAGACATAGAGAGAGAGAAAGACAGAGAGACAGACAGAGACATAGAGAGAGAGAGAAAGACAGAGACAAGAGAGAGAAAGACAGAGACATAGAGAGAGAGAGAAAGACAGAGAGACATAGAGAGAGAAAGACAGAGAGACAGAGAGAGAGAAAGACAGAGAGACATAGAGAGAAAGAGAAAGACAGAGAGACAGAGAAAGACACAGAGACAGAGAGACAGAGAGAGAGAAAGACAGAGAGACATAGAGAGAGAGAGAAAGAAAGACAGAGAGACATAGAGAGAGAAAGACAGAGAGAGAAAGACAGAGAGACATAGAGAGAGAGAGAAAGACAGAGAGACAGACAGAGAGACATAGAGAGAGAGAGAAAGACAGAGACATAGAGAGAGAGAGAAAGACAGAGAGACATAGAGAGAGAGAGAAAGACAGAGAGACATAGAGAGAGAAAGACAGAGAGACAGAGAGAGAGAAAGACAGAGAGACATAGAGAGAGAGAAAGACAGAGAGACATAGAGAGAGAGAGAGAAAGACAGAGAGACAGAGAAAGAGAAAGACAGAGAGAGAGAGAGAGAAAGACAGAGATACATAGAGAGAGAGAGAGAAAGACAGAGAGACATAGAGAGAGAGAGAAAGACAGAGAGCCAGAGAGAGAGAGAGAAAGACAGAGAGTGAGAAAGAAAGAGAGACATAGAGAGAAAGAGAAAGACAGAGAGACAGAGAAAGACACAGAGACAAAAAGAGAGAGAGAAAGACAGAGAGACATAGAGAGACAGAGAGAGAGAAAGACAGAGAGACAGAGAAAGACAGAGAGACAGACAGACAGAGAGACATAGAGAGAGAGAGAGAGAAAGACATAGAGAGAAAGACAGAGAGACAGAGAGAGAAAGACAGAGAGACATAGAGAGAGAAAGACAGAGAGACAGAGAGAGAGAAAGACAGAGAGACAGAGAGAGAGAAAGACAGAGAGACATAGAGAGAGAAAGACAGAGAGACATAGAGAGAGAGAGAGAAAGACAGAGAGACAGAGAAAGAGAAAGACAGAGAGAGAGAGAAAGACAGAGATACAGAGAAAGACAGAGAGACATAGAGAGAGAGAGAAAGACAGAGAGCCAGAGAGAGAGAGAGAAAGACAGAGAGTGAGAAAGAAAGAGAGACATAGAGAGAAAGAGAAAGACAGAGAGACAGAGAAAGACACAGAGACAAAAAGAGAGAGAGAAAGACAGAGAGACATAGAGAGACAGAGAGAGAGAAAGACAGAGAGACAGAGAAAGACAGAGAGAGAGAGAAAGACAGAGAGACATAGAGAGAGAGAGAAAGACAGAGAGACAGACAGACAGAGAGACATAGAGAGAGAGAGAGAGAGAGAGAAAGACATAGAGAGAAAGACAGAGAGACATAGAGAGAGAGAGAAAAACAGAGAGACAGACAGAGAGACATAGAGAGAGAGAGAAAAACAGAGAGACAGACAGAGAGACATAGAGAGAGAGAGAAAGACAGAGAGAGAAAGACAGAGAGACAGAGAGAGAGAAAGACAGAGAGAGAGAGAGAGAAAGACAGAGAGACATAGAGAGAGAGAGAGAGAGAGAGAAAGACAGAGAGACATAGAGAGAGAGAGAAAGACAGAGAGCCAGAGAGAGAGAGAGAAAGACAGAGAGTGAGAAAGAAAGAGAGACATAGAGAGAAAGAGAAAGACAGAGAGACAGAGAAAGACACAGAGACAAAGAGAGAGAGAGAAAGACAGAGAGACAGAGAGACATAGAGAGACAGAGAGAGAGAAAGACATAGAGACAGAGAGACAGAGAAAGACAGAGAGAGAGAGAAAGACAGAGAGACATAGAGAGAGAGAGAGAAAGACAGAGAGACAGACAGAGAGACATAGAGAGAGAGAGAGAGAAAGACAGAGAGAAAGACAGAGAGACATAGAGAGAGAGAGAAAAACAGAGAGACAGACAGAGAGACATAGAGAGAGAGAGAAAAACAGAGAGACAGACAGAGAGACAGAGAGAGAGAGAAAGACAGAGAGACATAGAGAGGGAGACATAGAGAGAGAGAAAGACAGAGAGACATAGAGAGAGAGAGAAAGACAGAGAGAGAAAGACAGAGAGACATAGAGAGAGAGAGAAAGACAGAGAGACATAGAGAGAGAGAGAAAGACAGAGAGACAGACAGAGACATAGAGAGAGAGAGAGAAAGACAGAGAGACATAGAGAGAGAGAGACAGACAGAGAGACATAGAGAGAGAGAGAAAGACAGAGAGACATAGAGAGAGAGAGAAAGACAGAGAGACAGAGAGAGAGAGAAAGACAGAGAGAGAGAGAGAAAGACAGAAAGACATAGAGAGAGAGAGAAAGACAGATAGAGAAAGACAGAGAGACATAGAGAGAGAGAGAAAGACAGAGAGACATAGAGAGAGAGAGAAAGACAGAGAGACAGAGAGAGAAAGACGGAGACAGAGAAAGAGGGAAAGAGAGAGAGAAAGACAGAGAGACAGATAGAGAGACATAGAGAGAGAGAGACAGAGAGAGAGCAAGACAGAGAGACAGAGAGAGAGAGACATACAGAGAGACATAGAGAGAGAGAGACAGAGAGAGCAAGACAGAGAGACAGAGAGAGAAAGACAGAGAGACATAGAGAAAGAGGGAAAGAGAGAGAGAAAGACAGAGAGAGAGAGAGAGACAGAGAGAGAGAGAGACAGAGAGAGAGAGCAAGACAGAGAGACAGAGAGAGAGAGACATACAGAGAGACATAGAGAGAGAGATCTTACACCGTCACTGCACACAGAAGCTGCTGTGAAGAGCAACACACAGCGAGTTTGTCCTTTCCTCCTATGCGCCCCTCTGTGTCTGTGTGCGCGCGCGCGCCAGCGAGAGAGGACTCACACTCTTCTTCCAGTCTCCTCTGGTCTCGGGTCGAATCGAGAGCGTTGTAGTGGAAATACTGGGAATGATGAGGATGAGACATCATCCCGAACAGCGTTCCTAACAGGATCTATTCATCTGGAATATAATATACTGACTGACTGTATCACTACCAGGATCTGACATGGAAGGACTGCTCTCTCCCATGAGGACCAGGGTAGGTGTGTCTGTGTGTGTGTGTGTGTGTGTGTGTGTGTGTGTGTGTGTGTGTGTGTGTGTGTGTGTGTGTGTGTGTGTGTGTGTGTGTGTGTGTGTGTGTGTGTGTGTGTGTGTGTGTGTGTGTGTGTTTGTGTGTTTGTTAGTTACCCAGGCTAATTTTACTAAATCAAAGCAAATCAGATGTTATTGGTTGAGTAGACATATTTGCAGATGCTATCGTAGGTGCAGCAAAATGCTTATGTGTCTAGCTCCAACAGTGCTGTAATACCTACCAATACAGACAAATCCCCAAAATAAAAGTCAGGAATAACTATATATATACTGTATAAAGTATATATCTTTTTACCCACTCTATATGTACAGTACCAGTCAAAGGTTTGGACACACCTACTCATTCAAGGTTTATTTTTTATTTTTACTATGTTCTACATTGTAGAATAGTAGTGAAGACATCAAAACTATGAAATAACACACATGGAATCATGTAGTAACCAAAAAAGTGTTAAACAAATCAAAATATATTTTATATTTGAAATTCTTCAAAGTAGCCACCCTTTGCCTTGATGACAGTTTTGCACACTCATGGCATTCTCTCAGCCAGCTTCATGAGGTAGTCACCTAGAATGCAATTCAATTTTAACAAGCGGGACTTGTTAAAAGTTCATTTGTGGAATTTCTTTCCTTCTTAATGCATTTGAACAAATCAGTTGTGTTGTGACAACATAGGGGTGGTGTATAAAATATAGCCCTATTTGGTAAAAGACCAAGTTCTTATTGTGGCAAGAACAGTGAGTAAAAATGTAAACGTGATTAAAGTGACCAGTGTTAAATGACTATACACATGAGGCAGCAGTCTCTAAGGGACAGGGTAGAGTACCAGGCTATAACTATTTAACAGTCTGATGATGTGGAGATAGAAGCTGTTTCTCAGTCTCTCAGTCCCAGCCTTGATGTACCTGTACCGTCGATAGATGGTAGCGGGGTGAACAAGCCGTGGTTCTGGAGGCTGAGGTCCTTGATGATCTTCTTTGCCTTCCTGTGGCACTGTGTGCTGTAGATACCCCAGAGGGCAGGCAGTGTGCCCCCGGTGATGCATGGGCCTGACCACACCACCCTCTGGAGAGTCCTGCGGTTGTGCACGATGCAATTGCTGTGCCAGGCAGTGATACAGCCCGACAGGATGCTCTCGATGGTACATCTGCAGAAGTTTTTGAGGGAGTTGGGGGCTAAGCCGAATTTCTTCAGCCTCCCGAGGTTGTGCTTTCACCACACTGTCTGTGTTAATGGACCATTTCAGGTTGAATGTTTTCACCCTCTTCACTGTGGCCCCGTCGATGTGGATGGGGGCGTGCTCTCTCTGCTGTCTCTGGAAGTCCACGATCAGCTCCTTCATTTTGTTGAAGTTGAAGGAGAGAATATTTTCCTGGCACCACTTCGCACCACTATGGTGATGATGAACTTGGAAAATTTGTTTACAGCAATTTTGGTTCTCATGCTGCTGTCACCGTGGTGATGATAGAAGTCAGAGGGAAAGTTAATGGTTGCCGCCGTTGCTAGGGGCGATGGGCAGAATGTTGAAGAGAGGAGTCATACTGCTGTGAGAATTCAGGTTTACATGCTGTGTGTGTGTGTTTCAATCATAGCAGTTCCTATCTCTCTACTGTTCCATTTGTTCCATACAGTCTCTCTACTGTTCCATTTGTTCCATACAGTCTCTCTACTGTTCCATTTGTTCCATACAGTCTCTCTACTGTTCCATTTGTTCCATACAGTCTCTCTACTGTTCCATTTGTTCCATACAGTCTCTCTACTGTTCCATTTGTTCCATACAGTCTCTCTACTGTTCCATTTGTTCCATACAGAGTCTCTCTACTGTTCCATTTGTTCCATACAGTCTCTCTACTGTTCCATTTGTTCCATACAGAGTCTCTCTACTGTTCCATTTGTTCCATACAGTCTCTCTACTGTTCCATTTGTTCCATACAGAGTCTCTCTACTGTTCCATTTGTTCCATACAGAGTCTCTCTACTGTTCCATTTGTTCCATACAGAGTCTCTCTACTGTTCCATTTGTTCCATACAGTCTCTCTACTGTTCCATTTGTTCCATACAGTCTCTCTACTGTTCCATTTGTTCCATACAGAGTCTCTCTACTGTTCCATTTGTTCTATACAGAGTCTCTCTACTGTTCCATTTGTTCCATACAGTCTCTCTACAGTTCCATTTGTTCCATACAGAGTCTCTCTACAGTTCCATTTGTTCCATACAGAGTCTCTCTACAGTTCCATTTGTTCCATACAGAGTCTCTCTACAGTTCCATTTGTTCTATACAGAGTCTCTCTACTGTTCCATTTGTTCTATACAGAGTCTCTCTACAGTTCCATTTGTTCCATACAGTCTCTCTACAGTTCCATTTGTTCCATACAGAGTCTCTCTACTGTTCCATTTGTTCTATACAGAGTCTCTCTACAGTTCCATTTGTTCCATACAGAGTCTCTCTACAGTTCCATTTGTTCCATACAGTCTCTCTACAGTTCCATTTGTTCCATACAGAGTCTCTCTACAGTTCCATTTGTTCCATACAGAGTCTCTCTACTGTTCCATTTGTTCTATACAGAGTCTCTCTACAGTTCCATTTGTTCCATACAGTCTCTCTACTGTTCCATTTGTTCTATACAGAGTCTCTCTACAGTTCCATTTGTTCCATACAGTCTCTCTACAGTTCCATTTGTTCCATACAGAGTCTCTCTACTGTTCCATTTGTTCTATACAGAGTCTCTCTACAGTTCCATTTGTTCCATACAGTCTCTCTACAGTTCCATTTGTTCCATACAGAGTCTCTCTACAGTTCCATTTGTTCCATACAGAGTCTCTCTACTGTTCCATTTGTTCTATACAGAGTCTCTCTACTGTTCCATTTGTTCCATACAGTCTCTCTACAGTTCCATTTGTTCCATACAGTCTCTCTACTGTTCCATTTGTTCCATACAGAGTCTCTCTACTGTTCCATTTGTTCCATACAGTCTCTCTACTGTTCCATTTGTTCCATACAGAGTCTCTCTACTGTTCCATTTGTTCCATACAGAGTCTCTCTACTGTTCCATTTGTTCCATACAAAGTGAGAGAGGGAGATGGATTAAAATAAAGATAGAGGGTGTGTATGTGTTTTATTATCAGTGAACCAATATTCTTTGCATATAGCATAACCTACCAGGTCTCACAATCTCCTGTCAGAATTAGACGTTCATCCATGTTTCTAAAAAACGGTCTAAGGCACTGCATTGCAGGGATGAGACAAGATCATAACTACCTACTGGATATGGGGAGAAAAAGGGGGTCAAAAATATATACATAAAACGTTTAATTTTGAATGGTTAAACACAAATCTCCAAAACAACTTTGGATCGCTGGATTTGAACTTGCAACCTTCAGAGTCAAAGGCAGACACTTATACCAATTCACCATCCACAATGTCCTAGCAAAACTGAAGTTCCCAGTTTCCACTTCATCTCCCGACGTACTCAGACATGGATGGATGTGGAATACTGACTTGTATCACAGGTAACCTGGCTGAGCATAACATTTGTAGGTACCCTGTGTATGTATGAGTGTGGTGTGAGTAAACATCATAGTATACAATAGAGATGGGGAAGGGCAGTGCTGCTGTAATAAATATGTATATGTTGTTGCTGCTGCTGCTATGACCAGATAAAATAGCACTCTACTATTATCATCAGGGATGGGAGGTGAAATGTTGCTCTCTGTTTGTCTGTTACAGTGTAGTGGTGATTAATGTCCATTGTTCAGTAAGATATGCACTGAATAGGCCTCTCTCTCTCTCTCTCTCTCACACACACACACACACACACACACACACACACACACACACACACACACACACACACACACACACACACACACACACACACACACACACACACACACACACACACACACACAATCCCAGTTATACAGTGGGCTGAAGGACTGTGTAGTTCTAATATCTCCTGGGAGAGGAGAGTTGGTAATTTAGACAGAATCCCCCTTCCCTTCACATCTCTCCAGCCTTCTCTCCCTCTCTTCACCCCCTCTCTCCCTCCCCTCACCCGTCTCTCCCCTGTGCCCCCCCACACATATACACACACACCACCCCTCTACTCTCCAATATGTTAACAGTGTTCCCCAGCCACACAGAGTGGTAAAGGTGTAAATCCAAGCTGTTGGCTATAAACTGTTGAGTGTGTAACAAAGTCAAACTGGTTGCAGCATGTTGTCTCTTGCTTGAAAACCTCAGAGCATCAAGTGAGGACAACTATTCTTTTCATGGACTTCTTAGACTATAAAATGAACACAGTGAGCACAGTGAGTTCCAACCCCATGTACGCACATCTCTGTGTGTGTGTGTGTGTGTGTGTGTGTGTGGTAGAGTGAGTCTGATCTAATCCTCTCCACTCAACATGTTCACACCTGAATTCACGACCAGTGAGTTACAAACCAATTTTGAAGGGGTTTGTCCAATCAAGGTTTTTCACACACTGCAACCCTCTCCTCTCATCTCATTCCCCTTTACTCTCCTCCATCAATCCCCCTACATCAATGGTTCCAGACTGTCTCTCTCTCTCTCTCTCTACCCGCTCTCTCCCTTTCTCTCATTCTCTCTCTCTCACTCACTCTTTCTGTTTTGGCAGTCCATCTGATCTCTGTAATAGGTTTTTCCAGATCTCTCTGTGATCTGAGCCAAGTGGAGAGTTATTGGGTGGCTAGGAGGGCTAGGAGTGGTTTGGGGGATAACATTGGCCAGAGAGACTTGGCACATAGTCAACCGTAGCCATCTGTCTTTGTGTGTGCCACCCCCTCCACCCAGCCCTAATGTATCAGTGCCATCTCCATATCAATCCCAGCCATGCCAAGCCAAACCAAACAGCCAAGGGGCGTTCCATGGATTTCATTGACTAGAGTGTCAGACATAATGACAGTTGTCTGCTAAAAGAAGGTCAGTGTTTCACACCGTATACTGTACATTTGAATGGGTTTGTGTCAGGTTACTCACATATGAACACACAGAAAGAGAGTCTTTCCAATTCTGATTGGTCCACTTCAACTCGATATATGTTACTTTAAACACTAAACAGTGTTAAAGAGACTGGTGGGAGTTGGGGTTGGTAGAGAGAGTAGAGACAGTATAGCCATTCCCAGGCCTAAAGGGTTACACACATCACACTGAATAGATCTCCCGTTCTTCTACCGATCGTTCAGCGCGCTGTTGACGTCTGACTGCAGACATGTCAAATTGATTTGCACTCGGTTTGCAAGTACTCTTGACAGGCAAACGCTATCGGTGTGTTCGAGCCTATAGAGCTAAACTCTTTCTGAGACCGCAATTACCAGTGGCACTGTTATCTCTCTCCTTTTTCTTTCTCTCACTTTGTCTATCATGTCTCCCAATCTCTGATTTCTGTTCCCTTGATTATTTTTCTCTCTCCCTCCTTCTATCTCACTCTACCTCTCTCTCTTTTGTACATTCAATAGCCATGGTAGTGATGATGTTCAAGTCAAGCATAACATTTGAATAAAACAAGTGTCACTGGACTGTACTTGCATGCCTCTTTGTCTAGTTATATAGCTATGCAGAGATCAGAATGTCACACACACACAAACACAAACACAAACACACACACCATCTCTGTCCCTTGTGGTATCATCTGTAGTGTGTAATGTATGCATGTAGGTCAGTAGAATAGTACGAAACGCAAGCTTACTAGTCCTTACTAAAGAGAGAGTGTGTGTGTGTGTGTGTGTGTGTGTGTGTGTGTGTGTGTGTCTGTGTGTGTGAACATGAACTGTATGTGTATCTGGTGTCCAGCTGTCTGTGTTTATACTAACAGATTGAGCCATTATAGGAACGGCCAAGGGCTGGAAGACACATGCATGCATGGACGGACACACACACACACACACACACACACACACACACACACACACACACACACACACACACACACACACACACACACACACACACACACACACACACGCACACACACACACACAGCCTCCAGCAGTCAAAATGACTCTCCTAGGCAGCCCATATAGCAGGCTGGCCTGAAGCATCATGTTTATTGCGCCCCCCTACTCTCTCCCTCTCGCCTCATCTTTTCTCACTCCCATCCTCCTCCCTATCTCCATCCCTCTCCTCATCCCCCTCCCTCCCTTCCTCCATCCCTCCACCTGGTTCATTAGAGGGCAGACAGCAGTCAGGATGGTTCAGGTTAAAAGAAGAGAAGGAAGAGAACAGAGAGAGAAAATGAGGTGAAGGAAGAATAGAGAGGGAGGTGGTCAGGCCAGGACCCCATAGAGCTGCCCGCCTCGCTGCCTGCTTGAATATAATTAGGAGAGAAAGGCATATCTAGAAAGGTCTGACCTTACAAGAGAGGTGGACTCCCTCGACAACACACACACACACACACACACACACACACACACACACACACACACACACACACACACACACACACACACTGGCAGCAGGTAAAGGCTAGAGCGGACAGAGAGCAAACGACAGGCGGCCATATTGAAGGCAGAGCCAGGATACTCTGTCTCCCAGCTGTCACTACTGCTCTCAGACAGACCAGGGGGGATTGGCAGGTGGGGGCAGTCATCTATGATCTAATTTGTTATTATGTTTTAGGGTCTGAGGCAGGGACAGACATCTCTGGTCCTAGGGGGCCATGGTGTCTGCTGGTTTGTTCTTCCTTTCAAATCAGCATTTGATTTAGAATTATTTTAGGGAACCAAGTGCCAGGCAAAAGAGAGAACCAGCAGACAGTCATGTGGTGGTGATGTCAGTGAGCTGTAGGAGGACATGTAGACTGACTGACCCTCTGTACCTGTTTGATGCTGTCACTATGTGTGTCTGATCTGTCCTGGGCCTGTTATTGAAACAGTATGGCACTGCAGGTCGCACAAGCAAACAATCTCTGATCTCTCCTGGGCCTGTGTGTGCCACAGAACAACAGAATGAGTGAACCAATGAAAAACATAATGTTAGAGGTTGTCATGGAAACACAGTGACCTAATTTTCTGCTTCATTGGCTGCCATCAGTTCTTGGGCTTTATATTATTTTCAGTGAGTGTGTATGTGTGTGTGTTGTGTGTGGGGGGGTTCAGGTTGTATGGGGGGTAATGATTTAAAGTCACCCCTTGGCATGCATCTGAATGATGCATAAATACACACACACGGTTGTAACAAGTAGTGGATTAGTGTTGTCACCGATGGGTCACCTCTCCAATAGAGCAGGTGTCATACACCACCCTATCTCATGATCTACATAGCCTGGACGGCTATTACTTACACACACACACACACACGCACACACACGCACACACACCTGCAGAAAGAGAATTATACCTTGCATAGGAAAGCAGCTTATCTCTCCCACTCACCTCATTTTCTGTTCATCCCTTATCTCATTTCATCAACCCCTTTTGACTCAATCCTCTCTTCTCTTCCTCCCATAACCCATCCTTTCCTACCTCCACTCAACCTTCCACCAATCACCCATTCTCATCCTCCCTGTCTCCATACCTTCCTCATCAAATCTTCAACTCTCCTCTGCCTTCCTGTCCGTCACCCTCTCTCATCGCTCTCCTCACAACATCTCCCATTACTCTATTCCTCCCTCACCCCATCACCCATCCCTCTACTCTCTTTCACCCTCATCAAATTCTCTCCTCTACCTCTCTCCTCCCTCCCCCTTTCCCCTACAGCTCTTCAACTCTTCACTCTGTATCTACGCCTCGTGAAATTTGATTGGTTGACCCCTAGCTGGTCTGGTGTCAGCACTGTCCTAGGGCCAGTGGAAGAGAGAGGTGTAGGTATGAGAGGGGGTATTAGACACATCAGGGGGCTATTAAAGGTGTTTTACCCCCATGGCTATGAATCCATCCATTTCACCATCTGTCTGCCCATGCAGAGATGGTAGCATCTCCAAGGAAATGGAGTGATTGTTAGAATTCTAACTGCAGATCAACGTTATTTTAGGTTATTTTTCTTCCGAGCAGACACTGTTAAATATAACACATTTGAAGCTTGTAGTACTTGGAATATCTCCGAACAGTTTTAAGAGGCATAACAGTTGATCATTCTTTTGTGGTCCATTTTCCTTTGATCTTTGCATCTGGTGACACTGCCCTGACACAGGGGAAAGGCAGCAAGAGCAATAAGATACATTTTTTGCTAGGAGGTTGCTAAACGTGCATGTAAGTATCAGTTGATTTGCGCATCAGAGAATAACATTTCTCTGGTTTGGACAATGTTGATGTAGTGAGATCAAGTTGGTTACATGCACGTACACACACACAAAGTAGTGTATTTGCAGTGCACCTTTTCCTCTCTCAGTGTTCAGTTATTGTAATCCTTCTGCAGTGTCTGTGATATTAGCATACACTGCATTTGCAGCTGCAGTTTTTATGCTTAAGTGCACAAATGACTAATTCATGATTTACATACACTGCTGCCCAAGGATACGAAGGAGAAATTGAGCTCGCACACACACACACACACACACACACACACACACACACACACACACACACACACACACACACACACACACACACACACACACACACACACACACACACACACACACAGACACACACACACACATATGCACACACCCTACCACTACCCTCTACGTTTACCCATACATCTACACACATCTGTGAGAGCTGCACAACTACACATCAGACAGATGGACATACAGTTGAAGTCAGAAGTTACCATACACTTTTTGTTGGAGTCATTAAAACTAGTTTTTTAACCACTCCACAAATTTCTTGTAAACAAACTATAGTTTTGGCAAGTCGGTTAGGACATCTACTTTGTGCATGACACAAGTCATTTTTCCAACAATTGTTTACAGACAGATTATTTCACTTATAATTCACTGTATCACAATTCCAGTGGGTCAGAAGTTTACATACACTAAGTTGACTGTGCCTTTAAACAGCTTGAAAAACTCTAGAAAATAATGTCATGGCTTCTGATAGGCTAATTGACATAATTTGAGTCAAATGGAGGTGTACCTGTGGATGTATTTCAAGGCCTACCTTCAAACTCAGTGCCTCTTTGCTTGACATCATGGAAAAATATAAAGACCTCCACCTCCATCAGCCAAGACCTCAGGAAAAAAAAAACTCTAGACCTCCACAAGTCTGGTTCATCCTTGTGAAAAATTTCCAAACGCCTGAAGGTACCACGTTCATCTGTAAAACAATAGTACACAAGTATAAACACCATGGGACCACGCAGCCGTCATACCGCTCAGGAAGGAGACACGTTCTGTCTCCTAGAGATGAACGTACTTTGGTGCAAAAAATGAAAATCAATCCCAGAACAACAGCAAAGGACCTTGTGAAGATGCTGGAGGAAACAGGTACAAAAGTATCTATATCCACAGTAAAACAAGTCCTATATTGACATAACCTGAAAGGCCGCTCAGCAAGGAAGAAGCCACTGTTCTAAAACCACCATTAAAAAAAAGCCAGACTACGGTTTGCAACTGCACATGGTGACAAAGATCGTACTTTTTGAGGTCCGACATAGACAGTAGCGGTCAGGCCTAAACAGTAGCAGTCAGGTCTAGATAGTAGCGGTCAGGCCTAAACAGTAGCAGTCAGGCCTAAACAGTAGCAGTCAGGTCTAGACAGTAGAGGGCAGGCCTAGACAGTAGCGGTCAGGCCTAAACAGTAGCAGTCAGGTCTAGACAGTAGCGGTCAGGCCTAAACAGTAGCAGTCAGGTCTAGACAGTAGCGGTCAGGCCTAAACAGTAGCAGTCAGGCCTAGACAGTAGCGGTCAGGCCTAACAGTAGAGGTCAGGCCTAGACAGTAGAGGTCAGGCCTAGACAGTAGCAGTCAGGTCTAGACAGTAGCGGTCAGGCCTAAACAGTAGCAGTCAGGTCTAGACAGTAGCGGTCAGGCCTAAACAGTAGCAGTCAGGCCTAGACAGTAGCGGTCAGGCCTAAACAGTAGCAGTCAGGTCTAGACAGTAGAGGTCAGGCCTAGACAGTAGAGGTCAGGCCTAGACAGTAGAGGTCAGGCCTAAACAGTAGCGGTCAGGCCTAGACAGTAGAGGTCAGGCCTAGACAGTAGTGGTCAGGCCTAGACAGTAGTGGTCAGGCCTAGACAGTAGTGGTCAGGCCTAGACAGTAGTGGTCAGGCCTAGACAGTAGAGGTCAGGCCTAGACAGTAGTGGTCAGGCCTAGATAGTAGTGGTCAGGCCTAGACAGTAGTGGTCAGGCCTAGATAGTGCCGGTCAGGCCTAAACAGTAGCAGTCAGGCCTAGACAGTAGAGGCCAGGCCTAGACAGTAGAGGTCAGGCCTAGACGACACTAGAATGGTAGGCTTGATTACCAACAACGATGAGACGGCCTACAGAGAGGAGATGAGGGCCCTCGGAGTGTGGTGTCATGAAAATAACCTCAAACTCAATGTCAACAAAACAAAGAGAGTCAGGTCTCAGAAACAGCAGAGGGCAGGCCTATCCACATTGACGGGACAGTAGAGTCAGGCCTCGACATACACATCACGGACAAACTGAAATGGTCCACCCACACAGACAGTGAAGAAGGCGTCAGGCCTCTTCAACCTCAGGAGGCTGAAGAAATTTGGCTTGTCAGGCCAAAGACACTCACAAACTTTTACAGATGCCTAGCATCCTGTTGGGGTCAGGCCTAAACAGTAACTGGTCAGGCCCACAACAGTAGGCAGGCCAGAGGTAGTGAGGTCTGACAAGCATCAGGGGCAAACTACCTGCCCCCAGGACAGTACAGCACCCGATGTCACAGGAAGCCATAAAGATCATGAAGGACAACAACTACTCAAGCCACTGCCTGTTCACCCAGTTATCATCCAGAAGGCGAGGTCAGGACAGGTGCATCAAAGCAGGGACCGAGAGACTGAAAAACAGCTTCTATCTCAAGGCCATCAGACTGTTAAACAGCCATCACTAACATTGAGTGGCTGCTGCCAACATACTGACTCAACTCCAGCCACTTTAATAATGGGAATTGATGTCAAATATATCACTAGCCACTTTAAACAATGCCACTTTATATAATGTTTACATACCCAACATTACTCTCATATCTCATATGTATATACTGTACTCTATACCATCTACTGCATCTTGCCTATGCCGTTCGGCCATCGCTCATCCATATATTTATATGTACATATTCTTATTCATTCCTTTACACTTGTGTGTATGAGGTAGTTGTTGTGGAATTGTTAGATTACTACATTGCATGGTCGGAACTAGAAGCACAAGCATTTCGCTACACTCACATTAACGTCTGCTAACCATGTGTATGTAACAAATACAATTTGATTTGATAGTAGCGGTCAGGCCTACAGACAGTAGTGGTCAGGCCTAGACAGAAGTGGTCAGGCCAGAAAATAACCTCAGGCCAAAGTAGTGGTCAGGCCTAGATAATACGGTCAGGCTTAGACAGTACTGATCAGGCCTCCAGAGATAGTAGAGGTCAGGCCTAGACAGTAGTGGCCAGGCCCAGATAGTACTGGTCAGGCCTAGATGGTACCGGTCAGGCCTAGAGAGTACTGGTCAGGCCTAGACAGTACTGGTCAGGCCATCAGACTGAAGTGGTCAGGCCACAGATAGTAGTGGTCAGGAAGACAGGCGGTCAGGCCCAGACAGTATGGGGAGGTCTAGATAATAGCGGTCAGGCCTAGATAGTAGTGTCACTAGATAGTAGTGGTCAGGGCTAATTTTACAGGTCAGGCCTAGATATACTGTCAGGCCTAGATACCGCCTGGTCAGGCCTAGACTTTTTTTAACCTTTATTTAGGCAAGTCAGTTAAGAACAAATTCTTATTTTCAATGATGGCCTAGGAACAGTGGGTTAACTGCCTGTTCAGGGGCAGAACGACAGATTTGTACCTTGTTAGCTCGGGGATTTGAACTTGCAACTAGTCCAACGCTCTAACCACTAGGCTACCCTGCCACCCGGTCAGGCCCAGACAGTGGCGGTCAGGCCTAGACAGTGGCGGTCAGGCCTAGACAGTAGTGGTCAGGCCTAGACAGTAGTGGTCAGGCCTAGACAGTGGCGGTCAGGCCTAGATAGTAGCTGTCAGGCCTAGACAGTAGCGGTCAGGCCTAGACAGTAGTGGTCAGGCCTAGACAGTGGCGGTCAGGCCTAGACAGTACCGGTCGGGCCTAGATAGTAGCGGTCAGGTCTAACAGTAGCGGTCAGGCCTAGACAGTACCGGTCAGGTTAGATAGCTGGTCAGGCCTAGACAGTACCGGTCACGCCTAGATAGTACCGGTCAGGCCGAGACAGTAGCGGTCAGGCCTAGATAGTACCGGTCAGGCCTAGACAGTAGAGGACAGGCCTAGATAGTACAGGTCTGGCCTAGACAGTAGCGGTCAGGCCTAGATAGTACCGGTCAGGCCTAGACAGTAGCGGTCAGGCCTAGACAGTAGCGGTCAGGCCTAGATAGTACCGGCCAGGCCTAGACAATAGTGGTCAGGCCTAGATAGTAGCGGTCAGGCCTAGACAGTAGCGGTGTGTATAACCCATATTACATCCTATGTGTTGTGATAATTGGGTTGCTTGCTTTATAGCCTGTTAGTTCATATACCTTGACACTGTGATATGTAAGAAGACACAGTGGCAGAATAAATTAAACCACACATTTATTTAATCACAAAAATAGTCCAGTGAATTCCACAAAGCATATTGCATGTACAGTAAGACAGTTAAATTACCTACAGCAGGGTCAAGCAAGTTCATGTTTCCCACATTATTTGGACCACTAATCAACTATTGATTTAGAACCACAGAGTTTCAGCAAGTCATAAAGAAAACAGGAGCTGCCGTCACTATTCCAGCACCATTTCAATCAAATCACCTCTGCTTAGTCTAATGCAGTGACAACAAATATATAACAAAAACAATTTAGTCCAATCAACATAAGCTAAATATGATGTGGCTGTCCATGGTTCTGATTTGTGTGTGTGCGCGTGTGCTTTCGTGCAAGTAGAAAAATATGTTGACTCTCCCTACCTGTGGAGCAACGCCAATGCCATCCTTCTCTCTTTTATATTGACGAAACGGTCTATCACTGTCATACAGTATTTTTTGTTGTCCTAGGCTACCTGGCTATAACTCACTAGCCTAACGTCCATTCATGGGCAACATTAGCTAATTAACATTAGCCTTCTAAATCTAGCTACATATTGAACTTCCATCCTCTCAGGCCATGGGCACAACAATGCTTGAATTTATGGTTAGATCAGAATCGCCATTATAATCATTGGCCAGTACAGAGAATTAAGTAAAACCACAAGTCCAAATCCCTATCTCCATCTATGGCTAATTTAGGAAAGGGACAATTTTAGCTAGCTAGCCAGCCACTGGAGGACAACAACATAAGGAGATGCAGAAACTCAAGTTTTTCTGTCAATATTGTGTGCTCTCAATGGGATTTGATAGGGGTGATGCCAAAATCAAACTGGCTTCTCTTGACACATGTTTTTAGTGCGCCAGGACCATTAACAGTTGAGCTCGCTCATTTTAGCTCAATGCTGATTGGCAAATTTTTTATGTATTTTTTTGTTGTCTAGGAAGGCCAGATACTCACTAGCTTCCCTTGCCTTCATTGCTATGGGAGGCAAAATCTCATACTCGTTTAAACCAGACCTCATCAGATAGATGGCCTACACATGGAGAGTCTGCGGGGCACTGTTTCACTCACTCAGATGCTTTTTCCTGTGAGATCCATTCAGCCTCTTGCGAATTGAAGGAAAATCATGAAACACTGAGAGATCAAAGATAAATAAATACGCTACCGTTCAAAAGTTTAGGGTCACTTAGAAATGTCCTTGTTTTTGAAAGAAAAGCACTTTTTTGTCCATTAAAAAAACATCAAATTGATCAGAAATACAGTGTAGACATTGTTAATGTTGTAAATTACTATTGTAGCTGGAAATGGCTGTTTTTTATGGTATATCTATGTAACTGTGCAGAGGTCCATTATCAGCAACCATCACTCATGTGTTCCAATGGCATGTTGTGTTAGCTAAGTTAATCATGTTAAAAAGCTAATTGATCATTAGAAAACCCTTTTGCAATTATGTTAGCACAGCTGGAAACTGTTACTGATTAAAGAAACAATAAAACTATTCTTTTGACTACTTACCTTTGGAGCATCAGCATTTGGGCCATCCTTACTTTTAAAATGGCCAGAAACAAAGGTCTTCACTGAAACTCATACAGTCTATTCTTTTTGAAATGAAGGATAGTCCATGTGAGAAATTGCCAAGAAACTGAAGATCTCGTACAACGCTGTGTACTACTCCCTTCACAGAACAGCGCAAACTGGCTCTAACCAGAATAGAAAGAGGAGTGGGAGGCCACGGTGCACAACTGAGCAAGAGGACAAGTACATTAGAGTGTCTAGTTTGAGAAACAGACGCCTCACAAGTCCTCAAATGGCAGCTTCATTAAATAGTACCCGCAAAACACCAGTCTCAACGTCAACAGTGAAGAGGCGACTCCGGGATGCTGGCCTTCTAGGCAGAGTTCCTCTGTCCAGTGTCTGTGTTATTTTGCCCATCTTAATCTTTTCTTTTTATTGGCCAGTCTGAGATATGGCTTTTTCTTTGCAACTCTGCCTAGAATAAAGAGTCGCCTCTTTACTGTTGACATTGATGAGATGCATAGAACTGACGAGGTTCAATGCATCTCTCGATGAACA
Source organism: Oncorhynchus tshawytscha (assembly GCF_018296145.1). Taxonomy (NCBI): domain Eukaryota; kingdom Metazoa; phylum Chordata; class Actinopteri; order Salmoniformes; family Salmonidae; genus Oncorhynchus; species Oncorhynchus tshawytscha. The sequence continues at coordinate 32,203,542 of NC_056434.1, read as the reverse complement.
AAACTTTCCAAAGATTAGGAGTCATGCTCAGAATATGTTTGTAATGTCTGGGTCAACCTATGTATGTGAACAGACATTTTCAGTGATGAAAATATAACAAGTCAAGGCACAGATCATCTCTTACTGACTCTCACCTCTCAGCAATCCTGTGCATAGCGACATCAGAAACTATACCTGACTTCACTACTCTAGTCAATGCCTATCAGAGACTTCACTCCTCACACTGATTGAGTAGTTTAAATGTAATGTTGAGCTCTCTCTTTCTTGTGTTTTTGTCCATCCCAGTTAACAAGAGTTCTGTCCGTGGTGCTGAATGCACAGTGTACTTTTCCCTCCGTGGAGTTCACTGCATGTTTAATAATGAAAATACCTACCAAAAGGAGAACATGGATGTGGTTTATTTCTGTGCATCTTAAAAAAGTAAAATAAGTAACATCTGCCAACACAGTCATACACATGATGTATAATCCTGTATTATGATTCTGGCCTATGATGTCAAAAATATATTCTAATGTGGCCCTCCATGGAAAATAATTTCCCAGGCCTGAGGTAGATAGACCCCTAGATAAACATGCTGTAGATTCACTGTAATGATATCTGACTTCATGTATGGTTCAAGTCATCAGGACAGACCTTTATGGAATGAAAACAGTACATCTTGTTGTGTCTTCCCAAGATTTGGCATTTTATATTTGTGTGTCCATGTGCGTACCTTGTAAATATCTTTTTATCTTTGTTCCTCAGAAGAGCCCTCTCCTCAGCAGCAGTTCTGGAGATGACCAGTAGAGTGTGCTGTTTAATGGGAATCACCTGTGATCAGCTCAGTCTGTAATGAGCTGTGGCCCTGTGTCACTCTGTATAGTTCCCCTTTTGGCCCCAATAAACTTAGCCTTTTATTGGACATCTCTCCCCACATATCATATACACACTCACATGTATGCGCACCAACACACACACACACATACACACACACACACACACACACACACACACAGACACACACAGACACACACAAATGCACACCCTCTCCCCTCTCATCTGTCAACCTCCTAACTCTATGACATGGCCACTAACGAGGGGGTTCTAGTGCATGTTTAATTGATGACCTCAGCCTGCCCCTCCCGCTGTCAAATTGCAGCATATGCTGTTGGCCAGTGAGAGAGGGAGGAAAAGAGAGAGAGAGAGAAGGTGAGACAGAAAAGGGGAATGAGAAGGAGAGAGAGTGTATGCAGCATGTGTCATAGGCAGTATGTGAAATAATAATGACAGGGTGTGTTAGTGACAGATTGACAGGCCTGTAACGTCTTCTGTTTCCTGGAGAGACCTTTACACTGGACTTAACCCCTGGCTCCTCCCTCTCTACTACCTCTGAACCCTCCTCCCTGTTCCTCGTTGATCCTCCCCTTGCCTCTCTGTCTACCTCTTTTCCCGTGTTCCTCTCTCTGCTCTGCCCCTCTAGCCCCCTATTATTCACTCCCTGTCGCCCATACCATACCCCATGATGAGGAGAAACGGACATCCAGACATACTGTAGATGGGACAGGACTGGCCCTAGGGGAATTTGTCTCCCCTGCCTCTGTTACTGCCTATCATTGGAACAAAAGGAGAACCCCCCCTCCTCAGGTAATGTCAGGACAATGGTTTGAGTACAGCAGGGTAACGTTACTGGTCCCATCTGGACTGTAGTAATACTGCCTGGGGTGGGGGAGGGGTGTAGCAGTCAGCAGGGTTTGGGTTGGCCAACCACAGTCTTGAAGGGCAGATGGGCAGTAGATAGATATTTGTAAGATGTAACGATGGATGTGGTTGTGATGATCCATTTGTGGAGTGGGGTAGGGTGGGTTGGGGGGCTGCATACTCTCACTGAGCTGTAGTGCTGGGATGCATGGGGTACAGATACACAAGCTTTATAGGGGGTAGTTAGATCACAATTATTAATTATCTCTGGGGGCGGGGGCTGGGGGGGGTTATATGACTGTGTGTGTGTGTGCAGTGTGGGCCTGAGAGAGGTGTTGGTAGAATTTTGATGGAGAAAATGAAGGTCCATTGTATTCTTCAATTCTATTCTGCCTAGAGTGCCTTCTGCCTTCTATTCTGAGGGGCATTACAAGGTGGTGGTTATGGCAGTATGACATCCAACAGATCCATGCAGAAAGATGGAGGAACGATATGAATCGAGGTCAGAATCTTTCTCTCTCCCTCCTGTGTTAACTGTGTTCTCCCATGTTCTCCTGGACCCCTGGGGTTAGCATCATGTTTACTCCATTTCCCTCTCCGTCCTGTGTTAACTGTGTTCTCCCATGTTCTCCTGGACCCCTGGGGTTAGCATCATGTTTACTCCATTTCCCTCTCCGTCCTGTGTTAACTGTGTTCTCCCATGTTCTCCTGGACCCCTGGGGTTAGCATCATGTTTACTCCATTTCTCTCTATGATTTAGCCCGTCTAAATTAAATATGGATTAAATATGTCATATTTGCATCAAACATTTAACCACTTAACATGCGTTCAAAGTTTGGGCCCGGGGTGTGGCCTGTGTGTGTGTCATGAGTGAGAGTGCATGTGTGTGTGTTTTCAGGTGATAGTGGTGTCCAGACTATGGTTTGTGCAGTGATGACTTTCTGAGGTCATGTGTGTGCACAATCCAGTGGTGTTGTTGTTGTCTACATGTAGGCAGACACCCACAGGCAAAGTGCAAATAACTATAACTGAATTAGCGTTGGAGAAACAAGCCATGTACTTATTTCACACGGTGTGTGTGTATGTGTATGTGTGTGTGTGTGCGTGTGTGTGTGTGTGTGTGCGTGTGTGTGTGTGTGTGCGTGTGTGTGTGAGTGCATGCGTGCGTGGGTATAAGGAGAAAGTGGACCAAGTTTACTGGGGCAGAAAAATGCTGGAGCGTGAATTACTTTGGTGTCTTTCTAGAAGCTTCCGTAAGATGCCTCCGTCGCACTCTGTCTGCTCACTGCCTTACACTCACACTAGTGAGAGTTGTGCTTGTGTGTATATAGGGCAGACAAAGACACGGTCTGGTTATCGCTGATCGAGTTAGAAAAGGTGGATGTGTATGTTGGTGTGCATAGTTCTTATAGCAACCATGTGTGTGTATCACAGGAGGTTGGTGGCACCTTAATTGCGGAGGACGGGCTTGTGGTAATGGCTAGAGCAGAATAGGTGGAATGGTATCACATACAGTACCAGTCAAAAGTTTGGACACACCTACTCATTCAAGGGTTTTTCTTTATTTGTACTATTTTCTACTTTGTAGAATAATAGTGAAGACATCAAATTTATGAAATAACACATAGGGAATCATGTAATAGCCAAAAGTGTGTTTTAAACTAATATATATTTTATATTGTTCAAAGCAGCCACCCTTTGCCTTGATGACAGCTTTGCACACTCTTGGCATTATCTCAACCAGCTTCACCTGGAATTATTTTCCAACAGTCTTGAAGGAGTTCCCACATATGCTGAGCACTGGCTGCTTTTCCTTCACTCTGAGGTCCAACTCATCACAAACCATCTCAATTTATCAGGTACCAAGGTAAGACCCAAGTGCAGACTGTGTGAAGTAACAATGTTTATTGTAACAACAGCGGCGGGCAAATGACAGATCAAGGCTGGCAGTGCTTGATAATCCAAAGTAGAGGCCAAGGTACAGGACAGCTGGCAGGCTCAGGGTCAGGTCAGGCAGAGGTCGTTAATCTAGAGGTGGAGTAAAAGTACAGGACGGCAGGCAGGCTCAGGGTCAGGGACAGGCAGATTGGTCAGGCAGGCGGGTACAGGGTCAGGACAGGCAAGGGTCAAAAACCAGGAGGACGAGAAAAGGTAGACTGGAAAGAGCAGGAGCTGAGACACAAAACGCTGGTAGGCTTGAACAAACAAGGCTAGTTAAGTGTGCCTTGAATTCTAAAAAAATCACAGACATTGTCACCAGCAAAGCACCCCCACACCGTCACACCTCATCCTCCATGCTACACGGTGGGCACCACACATGGGGAGATCATCCGTTCACCTACTCTGCATCTCACAAAGACACAAAAAATCTAAAATTTGGACTCATCAGACCAAAGGACAGATTTCCACCAGTCTAATGTCCATTGCTTGTGTTTCTTGGCCAAAGACAGTCTCTTCTTATTATTGGTGTCCTTTAATAGTGGTTTCTTTGCAGCAATTTGACCATGAAGGTCTGATTCACACAGTCTCCTTTGAACAGTTGATGTTGAGATGTGTTTGTTACTTGAACTCTGTGAAGAATTTATTTGGGCTGCAATTTCTGAGATGCAGTTAACTCTAATGAACTAATCCTCTGCATCAGAGGTAACTGGGTCTTCCATTCCTTCCTGGCGCTGTCCTCATGAGAGACAGTTTCATCGTAGCGCTTGATGGTTTTTGCGACTGCACTTGAAGAAACTTTCAAAGTTCTTGAAATGTTCCGCATTGACTGACCTTCATGTCTTAAAGTAATGATGGACTGTCGTTTCTCTTTGCTTATTTGAGCTGTTCTTGCAATAATATGGACTTGGTCTTTTAGAAAAATAGGGCTATCTTCTGTATACCACCACTACCTTGTCACAACACAACTGATAGCTCAAATGCATAAAGCAGGAAAGAAATTCCACAAATTAACTTTTAACAAGGCACACCTGTTAATTGAAATGCATTCCAGGTGACTACCTCATGAATCTGGTTAAGAGAATGCCAAGAGCGTGCACAGCTGTCATCGGGGCAAACGAGGATACTTTGAAGAATCTCAAATATAAAACTTTTTTGGTTACTACATGATTCTACATGTGTTATTTCTTAGTAGAAAATAGTAATTAATTTAAAAAGTGTGTCCAAAACGTTTGACTGGTACTGTACATCAAACACATGGTTTCCAGACATTATTATGAGCCATCCTCCCCTCAGCAGCCTCCACTGGTGTGTGTGCGTGTGCACGTGCACGTGTCTGTGTGACTTCATACCAAGGTGACCTCCACTGTGTGTGTGTGTGTGTGTGTGTGTGTGTGTGTGTGTGTGTGTGTGTGTGTGTGTGTGTGTGTGCGTACGTACGTGCACGTGTCTGTGTGACTTCATACCAAGGTGACCTCCACTGCTGCAGGGATGACATAGAGAGGGAGGGGACCTCACCCTGCTCTCCTCTTAGGACAAAGGACTATAACCTTCTACACACACACACACACACACACACACACACACACATCGACAAAGGATTGCTGCAGAGGATGATTCAGCAGAAACACTGTGAGTCTGCACTTCCTGGTTCTCCTTCATCATCACCGGCAACCATGACCCATCCCCTGTCTTCCTCCCTTCTCCCCCTCCATAGATAGAGGTGATACACAGATAGATTTTCAAAAGATTCTCTCAACTTTCATTGGTCTTGATCAGAGGTTTGTGCCTTATAAATGAAACATGCACACTTAATAACTCTATTTTCAGAAGCATGTAGCATCTTGCAATAGCTGATTCAAGAAGATACATACCACTTTTTACGTTTCTTAGAAAATCCCTTTGAACGTGTGTGTGTCCGCATCAGGGCAGCAGACTGTAACCCCTACTGACCCAAAATGTGATTATCAGTAAACCTTTAGACCTGGAGACACTAAGAGGCTTTAAACTGAAGACGGGAATAGATAAGGCTGTTTGCTCTCCCTTCCGAACATCACACTGGCTCCATAATGTGTAGGTGCAGAGGGTAGACCTGCGTGCTGACGTTAAACTCCCCTAGACGTGTCCTGGTTTGATTGACAAATCCTCCCTCTCTGTAGTAGCGAAGCTATGACACACACACACACTACCCTCTAGAACTCAGTCAGACTCAGCAGAACAGAGTCACTGGATCACACCAAATCATCTGACCGGTACTGACCAGTACTGACCAGTACTGACCCGTCATCAACATGGCCTGATTCTGGCTTTGGGTTGCCAGCCAGAATTCTGATCTGACCCAGAACATTTAGTCAGTCACTTTTAGTTAGTCTGCTCCCTAGAATACTGAGGCCACTGTGGCAGTAAGAGGAACACTGAGAACACTGGACTACCTCTCTTCTGAATGGCAGAAGACTGGGTGATGGATAGATCTTAGAGACTAAAACTCTACAATTCCACATGGACCCAGTGGACTGGACACTGGTCATCAGTGTTATGGTTATGACTGGATTACTGGTTCCCTCTGGCAGCATGACCAACGCTGACTCCTGAATGGGAGAAGAATGGGAGACAGAGATAGATCTGGTAGACTGGACACGGTGCTGCTACAACATGTTCCTGCTCAAGGTAAGAGGCAGCTACTAATAGAGGTTCTGGTCTAGACAGTTTCGTTCCATCATATGGTTCTTAAATATAGCAAATTGCTAAAATAGCATGATGCTGACATTCCCTTACTGAGACCTGAGGTACTGATTCCTCGGCCATGCAAAGACCTGAGGTACTGATGCCTCGGCCATGCAAAGACCTGAGGTACTGATGCCTCGGCCATGCAAAGACCTGAGGTACTGATGCCTCGGCCAAGCAAAGACAGGGTTCTGGTGCAGTAATACTGTAGCTAGCTTTGGTTGTTGTTAGTGTTGTTGTGAAAGTCTGGCTTGTGCCATGATAGAGATGGACCGTGTCAATGAAACACGTGATAACGTGTGCTGTTAGCTTTTGCTAAACTTGAACTGATCTGCTGTGTGAAGATGTACGGTATGACATATAACCTTAGTCTTTGGTATAGGTGGGTTCTGTTGATATGAACACCTCATCTGGGTTTATCTCTGTGTTTGTGTTCTTACACATTTAAGTGTGAATGTCTGAGTAGATATGTAGGTCTGTGTGAGTGACGCTAAGTGATGCTTACTGAGAGAAGAGAGAAGTGTTATCTGTAGAACATGCTGTACTCACTCTCACTACTGTCACTCACACTCTGTGGATTACACACAAACCTGACATAAACCATGAATTTGACAGACCTCTTTCGTAGGTGGTCTAAAGAGTGTGTGTATCTGCGCACGTGATTGTGTCACCCCAGGTCAAGTTGTTGTGTGTCCATCCTGTAATAGGGGGCTAAAGTCTTCTCTAATCTGTCTCATAGACTGGCTAACTAATACTTGATGAACCACTCAATGCTACAACTCTCCACATGCAGGCCAACTTATTAGATGTGTAATGAGAGATTCCATGTCCATCTCCCCCATGTTAAGGCATATGGATAATGGTATCATGGAGAGTATTGTTATTGGGTTATTATTGGTGGGCTATGATGAATGAGAAGAAGGAAGTAGAGGAGTGGTAGAGGGAGAGATGCATGAGGAGAAGGAAGTAGAGGAGTGGTAGAGGGAGAGATGCATGAGGAGAAGGAAGTAGAGGAGTGGTAGAGGGAGAGATGCATGAGGAGTGGAAGGGAAGTGAGGAGAAGGAAGTAGAGGAATGGTAGAGGGAGAGATGAATGAGGAGAAGGAGGAGAAGGAAGTGAGGAGAAGGAAGTAGAGGGTGGTAGAGGGAGAGATTAATGAGGAGAAGATGAAGTGGTAGAGGAGAGATGAAGTGAGGAGAAGGAAGAGGAGTGGTAGAGGGAGAGATTAATGAGGAGAAGGAGTGGTAGAGGGGAGATGGTAGAGGGAGAGATGAGTGAGGAGAAGGAAGTAGAGGAGTGGTAGAGTGGTAATGAGGAGAGATGAATGAGTGAGGAGAAGGAAGTAGAGAGATGAATGAGGAGAAGGAAGTAGGGGGAGAGATGAGTGAGGAGAAGGAAGTAGAGAGTGGTAGAGGGACAAATGGTAGAGGGACAAATGAATGAGAAGAAGAGAAGTGAGGAGAGGAATGGTAGAGTGGGGAGAGATGAATGAGGAGAAGGAAGTAGGGAGGAGTGGTAGAGGGAGAGATTAATGAGGAGAAGGAAGTAGAGGAGTGGTAGGGAGAGATGAATGAGGAGAAGGAAGTAGAGGAGTGAGTGAATGAGTAGAGGGAGAGATGAATAGAGGGAGAGATGAGTGAGGAAGTAGAGGAAGTAGAGGAGAGATGGTGAGAGGGACAAATGAATGAGAAGAAGGAAAGTAGAGGGAGAGGAATGGTAGAGTGGTAGGAGAGATGCATGAGGAGAAGGAAGTAGAAGTAGAGGGAGAGATGGTGAGGAGAAGGAAGTAGAGGAGTGGTAGAGGGAGAGATTAATGAGGAGAAGGAAGTAGAGGAGTGGTAGAGGGAGAGATGAATGAGGAGAAGGAAGTAGAGGAGTGGTAGAGGGAGAGATGAGTGAGGAGAAGGAAGTAGAGGAGTGGTAGAGGGAGAGATGAGTGAGGAGAAGGAAGTAGAGGAGTGGTAGATGGAGAGATGGGTGAGAAGGAAGTAGAGGAGTGGTAGAGGGAGAGATGAATGAGGAGAAGGAAGTAGAGGAGTGGTAGAGAGAGATGAATGAGGAGAAGGAAGTAGAGGAGTGGTAGAGGGAGAGATGAGTGAGGAGAAGGAAGTAGAGGAGTGGTAGAGGGAGAGATGAGTGAGGAGAAGGAAGTAGAGGAGTGGTAGAGGGAGAGATGAGTGAGGAGAAGGAAGTAAAGGAGTGATAGAGGGAGAGATGAGTGAGAAGAAGGAAGTAGAGGAGTGGTAGAGGGAGAGATGAGTGAGGAGAAGGAAGTAGAGGGAGAGAATGGTAGAGGGGGAGATGAATGAGGAGAAGGAATGAGTGAGGAGAAGGAAGTAGTGGTAGATGGAGAGATGGGTAGAGTGTTGGAGATGATGAGGAGAAGGAAGTAGAGGAGAAGGGGAGATGAATGAGGAGAAGAAGTAGAGTGGTAGAGGGGAGATGATGAATGATGGAGAAGGAAGTAGAGGGAGAGATGGTGAGGAGAAGGAAGTAGAGGAGATAGAGGGAGAATGAATGAGGAGAAGGAGGAGGGGAGTGGAAGAGGGAGAGATGAATGAGGAGGTGGAGGAGATGAGATGAACGGGGAGAAGGAAGTGGTAGAGGAGTGAGGAGAAGGAAGTAGAGGAGTGGAGAGGGAGAGATGAGCACCTCAGAGAAGTAGAACACTTCAGTGTGTGTGTGTGTGTGTGTGTGTGTGTGTGTGTGTGTGTGTGTGTGTGTGTGTGTGTGTGTGTGTGTGTGTGTGTGTGTGTGTGTGTGTGTGTGTGTGTGTGTGTGTGTGTGTGTGTGTGTCCAGACGTGCTGCTGCTGACAGACTGTTTCACGCCCCAGTGCTCTTGACCCCAGACTGATGCCTCACTGACCTCTGACATGTACGTCTCCAGAGAAGGACTAGAAGGGGGAGGGAGGGAAAGAGAGAAGAGGCAGAGGAAGGAGTGAAAGGCATGGAGGCTTAGAAAGTGGGCATGAAATAGGAGAGAAGGATCGTTAAAAAAAGAGAAGAAAATAATGTAGCCAAACATATTGTAGAAATGTCGGAGCAGAGTAGACTGTGGTCGCGGTCATGCGGTCAGAGTTATAAACCACTTTCAGAACCCTTAAAGACTCTGCTCTTAATGATGTGACCACACACACAGATGCTCTTTTCAGATCTCAATGCCACATTTCCAAACAGTTTATGCAAGTTTTATTAAAATCTGCTAGTGATGTCCTACAGACAGAGTAACAGTTGATAGTTAGAATCATCTAATTGATCAAATGGTAGATCACCTTTGACACTGGTGTGTAGTGAATTAAAAACCCATTTGCAATGTTAACATTAGCTTTTACGATATGTGACTCGATTCAGGAAACTAGGCGTATGTTGCAAGTCACGACTTCACAGGAGAGCCGTTTGAACTTAAAAAAATATGTTTTTATCTAAATGCATTTTTTTGGGCAGAAATGCCTTCTCGAATATGTGAACTTTCATGTGCCTTTATATCAAACTACTATGCCATCTGTAAATACAAATAAAATTGATAAATTACGAGCATAGTTGGTTTAGCCACAGAAAAAGTCAACAACCTTCCCGCTAGCCATGATTTGTTGAGATAATAAGTTGGCTGGACATGTCGAGAGATGAGTTTGGATTGGTCTGCCATGTATCACGTGTCTGTCTATAGGAGCTGGTCAGTATGTCTAGGTAATCATGTCAAACACGTCTTTTTTTAATGTATCTTGTAGTAAAACTGCATAAACCTAATGCCAAGTTAAAGTGTACTGTTAGCGAGCTAATGTTATGTGTATGCTCTCCACTTTCTGGAGGACCGAGTTTTGAAATCAATAGAATTCAAGTATGATAGCTAAGGAGATGGAGAAAACACCACTCTGGATTACATCTTCAAACTAAGGGCAACCATGCATGGCGTCAGACAGGAAACATGTCCAACCATGATGTATACAGGTAAGATAGTCTAGCTAGCTACATTTTCAGATATTACACGTTTCTAATTTTGACAGTAAGTGGTTTCATTTCAAGTGTACTGTTAGCTAGCTAACATTGTGTACGATCTTATTCTTTGTATATCAGACACATTTGCTAGACTAGTTATAGCTATAGAACCTGGTTGGTTAGCTACCTGCAGATTCATGCAGGGTACTAACGTCATGAGTTGTGATTATGGTCCATTGTTTAGCTAGTTAGCTAAACGGCAGGGTATCCTAGTGGTTAGAGCGCTGGACTAGTAACCGGAAGGTTGCAAGTTCAAACCCCCGAGCTGACAAGGTACAAATCTGTCGTTCTGCCCCTGAACAGGCAGTTAACCCACTGTTCCTAGGCCGTCATTGAAAATAAGAATTTTTTCTTAACTGACTTGCCTGGTTAAATAAAGGTAAAATAAAATAAAATAAAAAAAACCTAACTCACTTCTGTACATCGCGCTGGTCTGTACAATTGAACGCATTTTTGAACGCTCAACACCCGTTGAATATGTCAGGTGTCAGTAAATGTCAGCAACAAAGCGTAATTCAACTGTTGCCAGCAGCATAGTTACAGTCGCCAAAGCTCTGGATAACATGAAAACGGCCTAAACAGCTCTGCTAGGGGGAGTAAAATGGTCAGAGTGTGGTGTTCTCTCATTATGTGTCTGGAAGAAGCTAGCCAATGTTTGCCAGTTAGCCTGAGTGCTTGACTCTCGTTGTCAGGTCTGAGCTTTCGGATCAACCCTACTTATTGGCCAGAGCGTCCAGTGTGCACTCTGAACGCGAAACGCTCTACATTTACGAACGGACAATCTGACAGCACAGTTTCTGTCACCAAAATAACATAACAGCCTAACCAGCTCTGCTAGGGCGAGTAATGTTCAGTGAGCTGTTCTCTCTCTCTCTCTTAAATGTCTGGAAGTAGCTGGCAAGTTAGTACAGAACGCTCGGATCAACCCTTAAAGAGATGGGTGGGGCTAAGCCTTAAGAGGGTATGAACAATGCTGAATGTGTGTAGACAAAGAATGGCTCTCCAAAACATTGAAAGATAGTTTTCTCAAAAGTGAGTTTACAAGTTGATCAACTTTCAAAGCAGAATTACTTTCCCATTGTTCCTCAAATGCAGTGTATGATATACCATGTTGTAGTGCCGAGTCTCTACTTTAATCCAATGTAAAAATAAAAAAATAAAGATTTTCAAATGTTGATATATAAGACCGAATGCAGGTGGTGAGTCACATATTTGCGTTATTGTCCAGCGTTGAGGTCTTACCCATCTATCCCACCGCTCCATCCCCAGTGTAAACCCTGCTGGATGTGGGCCTGTGCCTGAAGGACATGTGTCTGTTGTCATAACATTTTTATGTGTTCGGGTCATTATTTCCATGTGGACACTCAACATCAACAAAACAAAGGAGATGATTGAATGTGGACTTCAGGAAACAGCAGAGGGAGCATCCCCCCATCCACATCGACGGGACAGTAGTGGAGAAGGTGGAAAGTTTTAAGTTCCTGGCCGTACACATTACGGACAAACTGAAATTATCCACCCACACAGACAGCGTGGTGAAGAAGGCGCAACAGCGCCTCTTCAACCTCAGGAGGCTGAAGAAATTTGGCCTGTCACCTAAAACACTCACAAACCTCTACAGATGCACAATCGAGAGCATCCTGTCGGGCTGTATCACCGCCTGGTATGGCAACTGCTCCGCCCACAATCACAAGGCTCTCCAGAGGGTATAGCGGTCTACACAATGCATCACAGGGGGAAAACTACTTGCCCTCCAGGACACCTACAGCACCCGATGTCACAGGAAGGCCTAAAAGATCATCAAGGACAACAACCACCCGAGCCACTGCCTGTTCACCCCGTTATCATCCAGAAGGCGAGGTCTGTACAGGTTTATCAAAGCAGGGACCGAGAGACTGAAAAACAACTTCTATCTCAAGGCTATCAGACTGTTAAACAGCCACCACTAACATAGAGTGGATGCTGACAACATATAGACTCAAATCTCTGGCCACTTTAATAGATTTAATAAATAGATGTAATAAAGGTATCACTAGTCACTTTAAGTAACGCCACTTTAATAATGTCTACATATCCTACATTACTCATCCCATACGTAAATACTGTATTCTATTCCATCTACTGCATCTTGCCTATGCCACATGGCCATCGCTCATCCATGTATTTATATGTACATATTCTTATTCATCCCTTTACATTTGTGTGTATAAGGTAGTCGTTGTGAATATGTTCAATTTCACAAGCATTTCGCTACACTCGCATTAACATCTGCTAACTGTGTGTATGTGACCAATAAAATTTGATTTGCTTCTAAACAAGAGTCCCATCGAGACAGCTCATATCATCTCTGGTAAAGCCTATGTTTATAAAGCTCTTTCTCATGGTGACTCAGATGGACTCACATCCTGCTCTTTTTTGTTTCTCTCCATTTTGCCTACAGTATGTACACCCACATCCCACTATCTTTCTCTCTCTCTTCCCCCGTCTCTCTGACTCACTCTGTCTCTCTGTTTTTAGATCAGTCAGATCTGGTTAAAGACAGAGAGAGAGAATGGGTTACATGACATGCCAGTGCCCCCCCACCCCAAAACACAAACAGCCCATGCAGACACCTCCAATTTCCAATTTCCTCTCTTCCCATTCTTCTCCTGGGGGTTATTCTCTCTCTATTACCCATGTTATGTAAGCATCACGTTACAGAGCCAGGACACAGACACACAGAGAGAGACCCCAGCCGTCTGTGTTTATCTGTGAGCAGTGGTGTCCAGGCCTTAATGAGGGGCCACAAAGACCCATTGATAGAGACCCAGTATGAAGAGACCTCACCCCAGCCAAGAGCACCCCGGACAGGCATCAACTGCCCTGGGCGCACCCTCTGCACAAAGACCCCCAGTGTGAGAGAGAGAGAGAGAGAGAGAGAGAGAGAGAGAGAGAGAGAGAGAGAGAGAGAGAGAGAGAGAGAGAGAGAGAGAGAGAGAGAGATTATCTGTCTCAAAGAGCCTCAAACTTTCTCTCCTCTCCTCCCTCTTTTCTTCCTCATCTTCCTCTTCATCTGTAGTGCTAAGACTCACCCTCTGCCCTCCCTCAGTCTGACCAGGGCTCAGTTCTCAGATGATTCTTACTGTGGATCAGAGAGGAATATACTGCTATGCTTCTGTTCTGTGGTGACACTTCTGGTCTGGTGTGAGATACAAGGACCGTGACATCAGGGTCTGATATGGAGAAACCTCTCAACTGGAGATAGAAGTGTTTGTTTGATGGCGTTTCACATTCTCTGAGATGATTTGCTGTTTTATATCTATTCTCTCTCTGTGTTCTATGTGAACACAAACACAAACAACAGTGGTCAAAGTTCCGGTGAAGGATAATAAGTTGTGTATAAAAGTTCTACAGGGGTGTTCTAAGTTGTCCTGGATGGGTTTTATAGGTTCTAGATCAGAAGAATAATGACGCTGGCAGCACGACTGGAGGACCTAGAGGTCACTCTGGAACACATGCTCATGGACGTATTTGTAAGTGGACACACACTCTTTCTTTATCTCCTTTCATGTCTCTTCCCTCTCTTTTTTGCCTCTTCCATTTTCTAATGCTCTTTGCCATTGATTGGTTTAATTAAAGAGCTTTTCAAAGCCTTCCACTACCTATCCTTTCTGTCTCTCTCTCCAATATCTCTCTCTCTGCCTTTCCCTCAGTTTTTTTTCCTCTATCTCTTTCCCTTCATCTCTCTCCTCAGTATAACCAGGCTGGTCTCATAGACTTGACATAACATAGTAAACTTGAATTTATTATTATTTATTGATTATATTTTATTTTATTTTTCAGTATCAAATACAATAGATACAATGTTATGCAGAGGTGTACTTATAACAATTTTATAGACAAATGATACTATTTACAGTCACGGCGGAGAGTTGGGGGACGCAAAATGTTTACTTCTTCTTAGGGGGGGCGTAACAGAAAATAATTGAGAAGCACTGCCCTAACCTTAACCCTTTAACCTAACTCCATAGCCTAACCCTAACCTTAACCCTTTAATCTAACTCCATACCCCAACCCTAACCTTAACCCTAACCATAACCTTAACTCCTAACCCTAACCATAACCTTAACTCCTAACCCTAACCTTAACCTTAACTCCTAACCCTAACCTTAACCTTAACTCCTAACCCTAATCTTAACCTTAACTCCTAACCCAAACCTTAACTCCTACCCTACCCTAACCTTAACCCTAACCCTAACCCTAACCCTAACCTTAACTCCTAACCCTAACGTTAACCCTAATCTTAACCTTAACCCTAACCTTAAAACGAACCTTATCACAATTTGTAACATATCATACGAAATGGATGATGGACATCCATAAATGAATACATGCCATACCAAACGTAACATACCATACTAACTTGAGTGTTGCAGATTTTGTTTACTATGGTACATCTACCCCTGAGTCCAGGTTTGTATGGTTAGAAGCCAGCATATGTTCAAGTCCCTGTCCAGATGTTTGGACTAATCAGTACAGAGAAGAGTGGAGCGATGAAACTAGTTGAAGCCAGGGGTATAGACTGTTCAGCATGCACTGAGTAGGTTTGGGTTAGAGTGGTATAAGCCAATATACTGTTGTAGATGGTTGCTATAGCTCAGTTGTTTGGAACATGGTGCTGGAAGTTCTGAAGTTGTACTAAGGTTACCTGTGCTCTTTGTGTGTGTGTGAGTGAGTGAGTGAGTGAGTGAGTGAGTGAGTGAGTGAGTGAGTGAGTGAGTGAGTGAGTGAGTGAGTGAGTGAGTGAGTGGGTGAAAGAGAGCTAATGCTTCAGTAGCAGTAGATCATAGCAGCCCCTGTGGTCTATTAAGCTCAGAAAGACAATACACTGTGTTCAGTAACCACACAGGACAGACACACACACACACCTGCATGATGTAAATATGACTTTCCCTTTGTAGCTTTGTTTCCATGATAAGTTGAGTCATTAAGATGCAGTTTCACAAAATTCTAACATGTCTTACAATGCATTGATAGCTGAGCTGTACAACATTGATCTCTGTACAATATTGACGTCAGCACAACATTGATGTGATTACAACACCAACATCAACACAACACTGATGTCAGTACAAGATGTCAGTACAACGTTTACCAATTTGAAGTTTGAGGTCAGCCAAATGTTATATAACTGTATGATATGAATATGAAAGAAAGGATGTGTTTGTGTGTAGCGTTTGAGGCTGGAGGTAAGACTGTGATGTCACAGGAGCGGTTGGAGCAGCATTGGGACTATTATTCATGCACTACATGTGAGGTGGAAACTGACAAGCAGGAAGACCACATCCTTCCTCTACACTTCCTCACGGCATCCTAATTAGCAGCCTTATTTCTTTATTTTTCTAATTACTGCAGGAGGCCACAAGGCAGAGGCTTATCTGGCCTCTGCATTTGCATTTTTAAATTAGAAATATTGAAATGGCTCTGAGCGATCTGCATACACACCCACAAAAGACTCACTCACAGTCACACTATGCACTAACACACATGCAAGCAAGAAAGCACACACGCATGTTCACACTTAAACACCATCAGTCACAAATGCACACACACACACACACACGCAAGCAAACTCATTCACAAACACACAAGCACAAACATTTGCATACATTTGAGAAGAGGCCTCCCGAACCTCTATAAGCCACGATGCATAGCATGGCCCGTCCCTCTTTTGCATGTACTGGTGATTGTGTGTGTGGAGTGTGTGTAGTGTCTGAGTATGTGTTAGTACTGTTCTCTCTGTAGATATCGTAAGTAGAGAACATTAGAGTAATGTAACAGAGGACGTTAAAGCAATATACTCCTTCACACGCCAGTGGGCTGAGAAGGATGGTATACCTTTGTGTGTGCATGTGTGTGTGCATGTGTGTGTGTGTGTGCGTGTGTGTGCGTGCGTGTGCGCGTGGGTGTGCGTGTGTGCGTGTGCGTGTGTGTGTGTGTGTGTGTGTGTGTGTGTGTGCCATTCTCAGCATTATGTTAGAGTGGGTATTGGAGCGTGACTGTATTTATAATTACAGTACTCGATATGAATGATTTAGTAAGGCTAGTAGGCCCAAAGGGGTGAGTTACTTTACTAACATAGAGAAACAGGGACAGCTTCAGGTTGACACAATAGATCAGTCCTCTTGTTTTATAAGAACAGACTTCAGCTGTAGCAGAATATCCCTGCAAAGCAGTGTTCCTTTATGGATGAAGCAGAGTACCACTAAGAATGTCGGATTATTATGCAAATACTATAATCTCAGAATCTTAATGCATTTCTATGGTCAATTGGATTTTGTTGCCGTATATATTTTGATATGATTTGTGCGCATCATGTGGTGTCTGTGATAAACTTACTCTCAGACGACAACACTAATACACTATGAAAGGGACAGGCCATTCACATAGCAAAGCATCATAGCAATGTACAGTTGAAGTCGGAATTTACATACACCTTAGCTAAATACATTTAAACTCAGTTTTTCACAATTCCTGACATTTAATCCTAGTAAGAATTCCCTGTCTTAAGTCAGTTAGGATCACAACTTTATTTTAAGAATGTGAAATGTAAGAATAATAGTAGAAAGAATGATTTCAGCTTTTATTTCTTTCATCACATTCCCAGTGGGTCAGAAGTTTACATATACTCAATTAGTATTTGGTACCATTGCCTTTAAATTGTTTAACTTGGGTCAAACGTTTCTGGTAGCCTTCTACAAGCTTCCCATAATAAGTTGGGTGAATTGTGGCCCGTTCCTCCTGACAGAGATGGTGGAACTGATTCAGGTTTGTATGCCTCCTTGCTCGCACACGCTTTTTCAGTTCTGACCACAAATTTTCTATAGGATTGAGGTTAGGGCTTTGTCATGGCCACTCCAATACCTTGACTTTGTTGTCCTTAAGCCATTTTGCCACAATTTTGTAAGTATGCTTGGGGTCATTGTCCATTTGGAAGACCAAGCTTTAACTTCCTGACTGATGTCTTGAGATGTTGCTTCAATATATCCACATAATTTTCCTCCTTCATGATGCCATCTATTTTGTGAAGTGCACCAGTCCCTTCTGCAGCAAAGCACCCCCACAACATGATGCTGCCACCCCCGTAATTCACGGTTGGGATGTTCTTCGGCTTGCAAGCATCCCCCTTTTTCCTCCAAACATAACGATGGTCATTATGGCCAAGCAGTTCTATTTTTGTTTCATCAGACCAGAGGACATTTCTCCAAAAAGTATGATCTTTGTCCCCATGTGTAGTTGCAAATCGTAGTCTAGCTTTTTTATGGCGGTTTTAGAGCAGTGGCTTCTTCTTTCCTAAGCTGTCTTTCAGGTTATGTCGATATAGGACTCGTTTTACTGTGGATATAGATACTTTTGTACCTGTTTCCTCCAGCATCTTCACAAGGTCCTTTGCTGTAATTCTGTGATTGATTTGCACTTTTTGCACCAAAGTACATTCATCTCTAGGAGACAGAACGCGTCTCCTTCCTGAGCAGTATGACGGCTGTGTGGTCCCATGGTAGGCCTTGAAATACATCAAATTATGTAAATTAGCCTATCAGAAGCTTCTAAAGTCATGACATCATTTTCTGGAATTTTCCAAGCTGTTGAAAGGCACAGTCAACTTAATGTATGTAAACTTCTGACCAACTGGAATTGTGATACAGTGAATTATAAGTGAAATAATCTGTCTGTAAACAATTGTTGGAAAAATTGCTTGTGTCATGCACAAAGTAGATCTCCTAACCGACTTGCCAAATCCATAGTTTGTTAACAAGAAATTTGTGGCGTTGTTGAAAAACAAGTTTTAATGACTCCAACCTAAGTGTATGTAAAGTTACGACTTAAACTGTAAATAACAACGTAGCAACAACACCCTCTGGACACCGTATTATCCCCCCAATTGGCATTCTAATATCAAAAGTCTCCATTCATAATATGTGACCGACCGCCTTGATTCGGTCTTATGAAATTGTGTTTTTTACATTGGATAAAAGCAGAGACACAGAGCTACAAAATGGTATATCATACATTGCATTTGAGGAATAATTGTAAAGTAATTATACTTTGAAAGTTAATAAACCTGTAACCTCACCTTTGAGAAAATGGCCTTTGAATTGTTTGGTGCCTACTGGGGAACTCGCTCTAGCCCCCACCCAAACTCTGACCATTTTACTCACCCTAGCAGAGCTGGTAAGTGTTTGTGACTGTAACTGTGCTACTGGCAATAATTTAATTGCACTTGTTTGCCAACGATTACTGACACCGGCCATATTCAACAGGTGTTGAGCGTTCGTAAATGTATCAGTTATTCTGAGCTCTGGCACACTCAGACGAGAGTGCTCTGAAATCGGAGTAGATGGCCAGACTGAATTTACGAACGCACCTGAAATGGTTACTTACATAGTGGAGTCTTTTCTTAAGACATGTAGCTAGCTAGCTAAACAATGAACCATAATCCCAACTCATGACGTTACTAGCCTGCATGAATCTGCAGGTGGCTAACCAACCACGTTCAATGTTAGCTAGCTAACATTAGGCTCTAACTAGCCAAGCAAATGGCCCCGAGATACAAATGATAATGTTAGCCAGCTAGCTAACAGTACATTTTAACTTGAAATGAAAAAAATTGAAACGTGTAATATCGGAAAATGTAGCTAGCTAGACTATCTTACCCGTATGCATTATGGATGAACGCGTCTCCTGTCAAATGCCATGGTTGCCCTTAGTTTGAAGATGTAATCTGGAGACAGGTGTTTTCTCCTTTAGCTATCATTCTCAAATTCCACTCATTTCAGAACTCGGTCCTCCAGAAAGTGGAAAGCAACACTTACATTGAAATAAATAAAGCTGTGTTAGACAGCATTCCCAAGACATACAGACCACCTCCAATAGACAGAAGCATGCCATATGGCAGACCAATCCAAACTCATCTCTCACCATGTCCAGCCCACTCAATATGTCAGCCAATCATGGCTAGCGGGAAGGTTGTTGGCTTTTTCTGTGGCTAAACCAGCTAGGCTTGTAATTTAAACATTTCATTCCTATTTACAGATGGAATACAAGTTTGTTATTAAGGCACATGAAAGTTCACATGTTCAAGAAGGCATTTCTGCCAAAAACGCATTTAGATTTTTTTTTAAAGTTTACGATCAAATGGCTGTCCTGTAAATTAGTGACCCCCGAGAGACGCCTAGTTTCCTGAAACGGGTCACATATGATGCTGTGATGACATTATATAAACCTATGACTTGATACGGAGGGAGAATGAAGGGATAGATCACTTCTCTGTCTCTACAATTAGACCATACAGGATCTTGTCTTCTACAAAGGTTGACAGTCACTTCAGGCAGGAGATGTAGCACCAAGATTAAAAATGCATTCAATCTTCCTGTAGTCTAATTGAGTTACCTCCTTCTCCTATCCTCTCCTCTCCTCCCCCTCCCACCTGCCACTTCCTCATCCCTTCTCTCCTCTTCTCCCTTCCTCCCTCACGATGACTGAAACGTATAGAACTCAAATGTATTTGAACTTGAAAATGTGGGCTGGGGTAGGTTGTGGACTAGGGTAGGTTGTGTGTGTGTCCGGTCTCTTCTCTCTCTCTCTCTCTCTCTCTCTTTTCTGTGATAAAAACCAAATAAACATTAAAAAATGACACACACACAAACATACAGGAGGATGACAGAGAGAGGAGAGCAGAGGCCTCCTAGTCCCCTATGGTGAAGTCATTGTGATGACTTAAGCCCTCATCGAGGGATCTGGGTTCTCCCTCTTTCTCGTGCGCACATACACAGCTGCATTTGTGACCTACCTGAGAGAGTGTGAAATGAGTGCCTTATCAGACAGCAAAAGACAAGCTAGGTTGTGAATGAACAGATAACACAAACACAGGGAACACCATGAGTTGTACAACAGTCAATAGGAATCATTTCATAGAATGACAGGCAGGCATAACAACAGAAAATCAATGAGTTATAGTGTTTGAGTGTGAGAGATTCATCTCAGTGTGTGTGTGTGTGTGTGTGTGTGTGTGTGTGTGTGTGTGTGTGTGTGTGTGTGTGTGTGTGTGTGTGTGTGTGTGTGTGTGTGTGTGTGTGTGTGTGTGTGTGTGTGTGTGTGTGTGTGTGTGTGTGTGTGTGTGTGTGTGTGTGTGTGTGCGTGCAAGCATGTGTTTGTATACGTGTATGTATTTATGTTGCTGAAACTCTGTGCTGACTAGTATCTGTAACCTTAAACAGAAACAGAAACACAGAAACCTCCTCTTTGTCTGGCAAGAGGATAGAGTCTGGCTAGAGGGCATTTTCCATAAACACACACACACACACACCTCAGACAAGGGACCATAGGGATGAATCAGAGCGCTGTAGGCAGAGACTGGCTGGGCTCTCAGTAAATTAAAACTAAACAATGCCAAGACTTTACCATGGGGAACCAGCTCTGCAACTCAGATCACCACTTGTATCATACAACACACACACCCGGTGCATTGTTTGAGGAGAAATCTGGTCTTATTAGTAGTTATTAATTTATTGCTTGTTACGGCATTGTTCTCTCTCTCTCTCTCTCTCTCTCACTTACTCAGTTCTTTGTGTCTGGAGCTGGCTAGGCTGGTTTTGTGGTGATTAGGTCGTTGGGGGAGAGTGTGTGTGTCAGGGGAGAATGTGAAGGAATGGTGGGGGTAACTTTATGTCTTAGATGGTAGGGAACTGATGAAAATCATGACTCTGTCTGTGAATTGCTCATGTGTGTGTCTCTGCATTTTTTGTGTGTGTGTGTGTGTGTGTGTGTGTGTGTGTGTGTGTGTGTGTGTGTGTGTGTGTGTGTGTGTGTGTGTGTGTGTGTGTGTGTGTGTGTGTGTGTGTGTGCCTGTGCATGCCTTTTCGTGGGTGTGTTATTGTTTTTGTGTTTTTGTCCCGTATGTCAGGGTGTTGTGAAGCAGGTCATTGTGCATCTTGCCTGAGGCATAAAATGATTTATTCTCCCCCTGTTAAGATTAGGTGTGAACTTGAGGCCTTTACCATTACTGTGTTCGGACTGAAAGATTCCTTCAAAATGTTTATCACATAATCAGAAAATATTACCCAATTTAGCTTACACAGAGGATGGACTCATTGCAGTCTTTACTAGTTAATTATGGACAACCATGTCATTGTTCCTCCTGATGAACAAGATAAAACAGGATATCTTCCGACAAAGTACATGATTGATCGAAGGCATCACAGAGAAGTGTTTTCATTTCAGACATGTCTGACAGTGAAAAGGGATGCGTAGTTCTTTTCATCTCTCCTCCAGTTGGAGTCTCTGAGTCTGAACTCTGTGGCAGCACACTCTAGGGTTATATATAGCCCTCTGATATTTCTCATGTAGGCCACACACACACACGCACACACAAACACGCACACACACACACACTCCTGATGTAGGTATTGAATAAATGATGCTTAGTGGGGGTTACTAGTGAAGACGACTTTCTCCTGTTGGCATCCAGCTTTAACCACAATTTCTGTGTGTGTATGTGTTTCAGACACTTCTAGTACCATGCTTGGTCCGGGGTTTGGGGGAGTGGGACTTTTAGGGGGATGCTTATTTAATCTAGTGTGTGTGTATGTGTGTGTGTGTGTGTGTGTGTGTGTGTGTGTGTGTGTGTGTTTGTCGAACCCTGGTCTTCTGTATGCCTCAAGAACACTTTAGCCCACTGAGAAAGGATTAGATCTAGGAGATCTGGGAGCTAACACAAGTCTTCAGGCAAGCTTACTCATCACACAAGCATAGTCCACCAAACCACCTCCGCTACTCCTGTGTGCGCTTGTGTGTATGTGTGTGTGAGCGTGCATGTCTCTGTGTGTGTGAGCGTGCATGTCTCTGTGTGTGTGAGCGTGCATGTCTCTGTGTGTGTGAGCGTGCATGTCTCTGTGTGTGTGAGCGTGCATGTCTCTGTGTGTGTGAGCGTGCATGTCTCTGTGTGTGTGAGCGTGCATGTCTCTGTGTGTGTGAGCGTGCATGTCTCTGTGTGTGTGAGCGTGCATGTCTCTGTGTGTGTGAGCGTGCATGTCTCTGTGTGTGTTTATCACTCAAGTTAATCATCTGCCGATGCAGTATTGACCAGCTGATTGAGTGAAGCTGAGCATTGCAGAGTGATTATGAGAATATGAGAATATGTCACTAGAACCAGCTGTAACTCAGCCCAACCCCCCAGGAAACAGATATGATGGTCAGACAAGGACCACGCCACTCCACGGCTTAAGCTGGTTTCCCTCCTCATCAGGACAAATGGTTTTTATGCTAGTGTTCACCACATGGTTTTGCGCCTAAATCCTTCAGAACCTTTTTTTGTGGACCAGTGAATAAGCCAATAGGCATGGTGATGACTGTGTGTCCCCAATACTGTCCCGAGACATTCTCCTCTCATTGGGATCCTATCCCGCTGTATTGTTATTGGCTTGGTGTGTGTGTGTGTGTTTTGGGGTGTCCCTCTCAGTGCTCCAGTCCAGACAGAAGGAGTGAAAGCTGGATGTGGGATTTAAAGATAATCTCCTCACCAGATGGCAAAACATCACATATTCTTTTTGAGGTGCCCCATGTGACCCACTGTACTGTGTGTGTGTGTGTGTGTCCCCTTCCCCCGCACACACACATTCACTACTCCTTTGTGATCACATGACAAGGGTACATATGCTAATAACAACCGTAGCATTGCATTCATCCAGTGACCTGGTTAAGTCCCTGTCTAGAGTGAGAACGAGAGAGAGAGAGAGAGAGAGAGACTAGAGTGGGAGAGAGGGAAAAGAAACAAAGCATACTCCCTTTCCCTCACACACACACATACTCCCGTTTTGTGTTCACACACCGTGTGCTAGAGAGGCAGAGTGGAGCATATGCAGAGGAGAATGGGCTGGTCTCTGAGTCCGAGGGAGAGAGAGGCAGACAGATACACACTCTCCTCTCACCAAGAGTAACAGAAGAGAGAGAGAGAGTGAGGGAAGGAGGGAAGACAGGACTGGGACAACTCACACACTCTGTCTCACAGACAGACGCTAGCTCGTGTGAGCTGCTTCCAGGCTGGACGGGAATAGACGGTCTCCCTCTACACACACAGATACACACAGACATACACACTGAGGGTCGTGCCATGGTGGTCCAGGAGGCTGTAACCCCGGGTAGGACCCGCAGACTCATGCTCAAACTACCCGTGGGAACATTACGACGGAACAGTGGAGAGAGGGTAAGAGACACTGGATTACACCTTCTCTCTCTCTCTCTTTCTCTCTCTGACTGTCTCTCTCTGACTGTCTCTCTCTGACTGTCTCTCTCTCTCTTTCTCTCTCTGACTGTCTCTCTCTGACTGTCTCTCTCTCTCTGACTGTCTCTCTCTGACTGTCTCTCTCTGACTGTCTCTCTCTGACTGTCTCTCTCTGACTGTCTCTTTTTGTCCCGCTTCCTGTTTGTCTCTTTCAATATCTCACTGCTTCTCTGTCTCCCTCTCTCTGTCTTGCTGTGTTGTTGTGTGTGGTCGGGATTTAATTACAGGGTCTTTGGCTAATCCAGAGACAGTAGCAGATTGAGCTGGGAGGCAAAGCAAGGGTAAAGCTTTTAATCTGAAACTGCACGTTGAGTGGACAATGAATGTCGCTCTGTCCCTCTCTCTCTCTGCCTCTTGTCTGTCCATCCTAATTTTTACCCAGTTTGAAGGTCATTGAGGAGTCTATCTACTGTGTGTTTGTGTGACATTGGCATACTGGCTTAGTTAGTTATCTTAGCATAATGTTGCCGTATTGTAACAGAGCTGTGTATAGCAAGCCTAGCATAGCATGGCTAATCATTACCCTCCTAGTCCTATCCTGTCTAGTGACACACAGAGGATGCCTGCTAGGCAGCTGTGACTGTCAATGCCTTTGTCTCACGTTTACTTTCAGTTTGATGCTGTTGTGCTTTTGGTGCTGTTTTGCTCTGGTTCAAGTGGAATGTTTGTCTATTCAGAGTTACTGTCAGACCTCAGGACAAGTTCTGACCTGCTGCGTGATTCACTAACTCCCCAGTAAAGATGTTTACAGTGTGTGTGTGTGTGTGTGTGTGTGTGTGTGTGTGTGTGTGTGTGTGTGTGTTTGAGTGATAATAACAGTTTAAGTCACCCCATTCCAATCATGCTGTGCTAAAGATGTTGAAACAGTGAACGTACCAAGTGAGACAGAGTTACATGCAGTGTGTGTGGATGCGCCCGAATACGCAACGCACCTACAGTGACAGCTCTCGGCATCCAGAGAACATGCTGTCAGGCTATGGTTCTATGGTAGTGGAGGACCAACCTCCACAAGAACCTTTCACTGGGTCCCAAACGACTGGCCCTCTGGTGGCAGGTGCTGTTAAGTTCCTAGGCCACATGAAACATTTAGAGACTGCATGTGGGTCATAAATGTTAGGGAACTGCTTGCGTAATCCAATAGAGGAGTATTCATATAAAGATAGGAGAAGGGGCTGGTAGTGCTGTGGCCAACCAAAACCGTTCACTGTGGTTTTAATCACAGAAGTCTGATTACGTGTGGACAAAGCTGTTCCAGTATTATTCATCTTTATGTGCACTATAGAAAAAAAACCGTTTTCATTAGAAGTGGTTGTTTGTTCTGGTTAGTGGTTGTGTATCCTGTTTAGTGTAATGTGATTTAGGCCTACCTTAGTTTGAGGTTGATTAACATGCCTCCTGGCTGTGAATGTAATTTGTTTTTCCTCTGGGATTTATTCAAAATGACAGGAGCTGTTTGCTGAGCTGTCAGTCTCTATCTGTAGCCTGCAGGGGCACACACACACACACACACACACACACACACACACACACACACACACATATATATATATATATATATATATATATATATATATACACACATATACACACACACACACACACACACATCCACACACACAGTCTTGTACAGCTAACCTTGTGGGGGCACACAATTCAGTCCCATTCAAAATCCTATTTTCCCTAACCCCTAACCCTAAACGTAACCCTAACCTGTACTTGTACCCTCACACTAACCCAAACCCTAACCTTAACCCTAACTTTAACCCAAAAACCTAACCTTGACCCTAACCCTAAAACTAACCCTAGCTCTAAACCTAACCATTAATGAAAGTCTAAACCCCATAGAAATAGCATTTGACCTCGTGGGGACTAACAAAATGCTAGGGTTAGGTTAGGGTTAGATTTAGAGTTAGGGTTAGGGTCGGGTTAGGCTAAGGGTTAAGTTTAGGGTTAGGAAAAGGGTTAGGGTTAGTAGATAGTTGAAATGTTACTAATAGTCTGTAGGTAGAGCATCTACAGACGGACTATCCAAATAAAGTGTAATGCATAGATCATATGGTGCAGCTAGTACAAAGTACAGTAGAATCCTTATTACTTCAAATGTCACATTCTACCATAAGACACTCAAAAATGCTTTCCTTACAGGGTTAACATTACTAGTTAGTATGGTTAGTTCTGTTAGTACACACAGCCAATATTACAGGCTTCAGTCTTTACCATCTTCTGTCTCTCTGTTGGAATGTGCTTTGTTGTATGGTGCTGTTTGATTGGCTGTCGTGAGGAGGTAAAAATAGAGCCATCTGTCACACAGAACTAGATGATGATTATTATTATCATGCTTTTCTAGGCTGATTGACTCTTTTGAAGTACACACACACACACACACAGACACACACACAGAATAAGACCTACCCGTATTTATTAAAAGATAGATGCAGATTCACAAAATCACATACGGAGGCGGTCTCACTCTCTCCGATTGTATTCTATTTAAGCCTCTTATTTCTCTACTTACAGCTGTGTGGAGTCACACACACACACACAATCTGGGGTTGGGCTTCAGTAATTTTGTTTTTCTTGTGGAGAAGGCAACTGCGTGTCTCCTTTCACCATGTAAGGCAGTGCGTGTGCATGAGGTATTTAAGATATGTGTAAATTAGAAGCTTGGCCAAGCTTTTGACTGTAAATCTCAGCTGATGCCTACACATGTACACTGCTGAAAGACTGTTCTATTGAATGCCACATCAATCAGCTTTCTCATTTCAAAGGCTGAGTATTCCAGCAGGGGTGAACAGGTCCTATCTGTGTTGTTGACTTTACCTCTCCATTACCTGACTGACTGGAGCATCAGCCTGGCTTTGTCTACCTTCATCTTTCTGGCAGCTCCTGATCATCCATCCATAGCTGCATCTCTCTGCTGTACTTCCATGTATCATCCATCCACAGCTGCATCTCTCTGCTGTACTTCCATGTGTCATCCATCCACAGCTGCATCTCTCTGCTGTACTTCCATGTGTCATCCATCCACAGCTGCATCTCTCTGCTGTACTTCCATGTGTCATCCATCCACAGCTGCATCTCTCTGCTGTACTTCCATGTGTCATCCATCCACAGCTGCATCTCTCTCCTGTACTTCCATGTGTCATCCATCCACAGCTGCATCTCTCTGCTGTACTTCCAAGTCCATTGTCTATTGCGTGATGTCACTGAGCGTCAATACAAATGGTATAACTCTCCAGCTCAGTTGGAGTACTTTAGGTCTTCTTTGAAGCTGAAAGCTTGAAAAGGGGTTTAAAGTGATGGTATATGGAGTATATACCGTGTAGCCCTGAGTGTTTTAGCATTTTAGTTTGAATGGAAGTGAAGTTTGGAGGACTGTTATTTAAAGCTATTGAACAATGCCAGGGGTATAGTGGATGCTCTTACACTAATCTGACTTTCAGCTCTAGGTAGACACCTACATATGTATCCTGTCCTTACATGACATGTCATTTTCTAATGTCCCACTAACAACAACCAGGTTATACAAGATGATGACGGGGATTGAATTTATGAAAAGTATTCAGAAAATTAGTTTCCCCTCCAAAACATACACTATAACAAAGTTTTTTTTCTCTCTCTCTCTATCTATCGCTCTCTCTCTCAATCTCTTTCTCAAAATCTCTTCCATAATGCAGATACAGTGCCTTGCGAAAGTATTCGGCCCCCTTGAACTTTGCGACCTTTTGCCACATTTCAGGCTTCAAACATAAAGATATAAAACTGTATTTTTTTGTGAAGAATCAACAACAAGTGGGACACAATCATGAAGTGGAACGACATTTATTGGATATTTCAAACATTTTTAACAAATCAAAAACTGAAAAATTGGGCGTGCAAAATTATTCAGCCCCTTTACTTTCAGTGCAGCAAACTCTCTCCAGAAGTTCAGTGAGGATCTCTGAATGATCCAATGTTGACCTAAATGACTAATGATGATAAATACAACCCACCTGTGTGTAATCAAGTCTCCGTATAAATGCACCTGCACTGTGATAGTCTCAGAGGTCCGTTAAAAGCGCAGAGAGCATCATGAAGAACAAGGAACACACCAGGCAGGTCCGAGATACTGTTGTGAAGAAGTTTAAAGCCGGATTTGGATACAAAAAGATTTCCCAAACATCCCAAGGAGCACTGTGCAAGCGATAATATTGAAATGGAAGGAGTATCAGACCACTGCAAATCTACCAAGACCTGGCCGTCCCTCTAAACTTTCAGCTCATACAAGGAGAAGACTGATCAGAGATGCAGCCAAGAGGCCCATGATCACCCTGGATGAACTGCAGAGATCTACAGCTGAGGTGGGAGACTCTGTCCATAGGACAACAATCAGTCGTATATTGCACAAATCTGGCCTTTATGGAAGAGTGGCAAGAAGAAAGCCATTTCTTAAAGATATCCATAAAAAGTGTTGTTTAAAGTTTGCCACAAGCCACCTGGGAGACACACCAAACATGTGGAAGAAGGTGCTCTGGTCAGATGAAACCAAAATTGAACTTTTTGGCAACAATGCAAAACATTATGTTTGGCGTAAAAGCAACACAGCTCATCACCCTGAACACACCATTCCCACTGTCAAACATGGTGGTGGCAGCATCATGGTTTGGGCCTGCTTTTCTTCAGCAGGGACAGGGAAGATGGTTAAAATTGATGGGAAGATGGATGGAGCCAAATAAAGGACCATTCTGGAAGAAAACCTGATGGAGTCTGCAAAAGACCTGAGACTGGGACGGAGATTTGTATTCCAACAAGACAATGATCCAAAACATAAAGCAAAATCTACAATGGAATGGTTCAAAAATAAACATATCCAGGTGTTAGAATGGCCAAGTCAAAGTCCAGACCTGAATCCAATCGAGAATCTGTGGAAAGAACTGAAAACTGCTGTTCACAAATGCTCTCCATCCAACCTCACTGAGCTCGAGCTGTTTTGCAAGGAGGAATGCGAAAAAATGTCAGTCTCTTGATGGGCAAAACTGATAGAGACATACACCAAGCGACTTACAGCTGTAATCGCAGCAAAAGGTGGCGCTACAAAGTATTAACTTAAGGGGGCTGAATAATTTTGCATGCCCAATTTTTCAGTTTTCGCAAGGCACTGTATATAGTTCTGTGTCGGAGTATGTTTTTGGTGACGGATGATGGTCTGTCTGAGTCGTGGTAAATGAAGTGCCTACAGGGAGAACAAGGCCATGTTTTGTCACGGTCAACAGTTATGACATAGTCTAACACACCACGCCTCGTTAACCACACAACAATGAGGAGGGGCACTTGTTTTGTCTGTCTCTATAACTGTCCTTTCTCCTCTTTCAAAGAATCTTATCCTTAATTAAACATTTCTCACGGGTTTTCTTTTCCTTCCTTTCCTACTTTATGTCTTTATTCGTTATTTATCTTGATTAATCTTGTCTGTCACACATGTATTTCTTACTTTCTCCTTCTCTGTCATTCTTAATCGCAAGTCTTCCAACCCCCTCACTTGAATACGTTTATTTCAAGTTGAATTCACGTTTGTTGACAGCTCAATCAAGTATCAACCAAAAATTGCTGATATGATGTCTCCCAGGTACTGATTCTGAGAGGATTACTTCCCTACATTGTTTTCCTACTAGCATGATAAACTGCTCAGTTAATGAGAGAGAGAGAGAGAGAGAGAGAGAGAGAGAGAGAGAGAGAGAGAGAGACTCATGTGTGCTACCTATTTCTCCCCAATAGAATCCCCATACTTTAACGATGACAGCTTCTCCATCCTAGAGGGGGAGATCAACAATTTCCAGGCTCAGGTCCATGTACTAGTCTGTGACGACCTAAATGCCAGATCTGGTCAAGAACCTGACACCCTCAGCACACAGGGGGACAAACACCTACTTGGAGGTGACAGCATTCCCTCCCCCATATGCCCCCCTAGACACAACTAGGCCAACATAACCATAAAAAAACGGATCACAACTCCTGCAGCTCTGTCGGACGCTGGGTATGTACATAGTCAATGGTAAGCTCCGAGGGGACTCCTATTGTAGGGACACCTATAGCTTATCTCTTGGCAGTAGTACTGTAGGCTACTTTATCAATGACCTCCACCCAGAGTCTCTTAGAGAGTTCACAGTCAGTCCACTGACACCTTTTTTAAATGTTTTATTTATTTCACCTTTATTTAACCAGGTAGGCTAGTTGAGAACAAGTTCTCATTTACAACTGCGAGCTGGCCAAGATAAAGCATAGCAGTGTGAACAGACAACAACACAGAGTTACACATGGAGTAAACAATAAACAAGTCAATAACACAGTAGAAAAAAAAGAAAGAGTCTATATACATTGTGTGCAAAACGCATGAGGAGGTAGGCAACAAATAGGCCATAGGAGTGAATAATTACAATTTAGTAGATTAACACTGGAATGATACATTATCAGATGGTCATGTGCAGGTAGAGATACTGGTGTGCAAAAGAGCAGAAAAGTAAATAAAATAAAAACAGTATGGGGACGAGGTAGGTAAATTGGTTGGGCTATTTACCGATGGACTATGTACAGCTGAAGCGATCGTTTAGCTGCTCAGATAGCAGATGTTTAAAGTTGGTGAGGGAGATAAAAGTCTCCAACTTCAGCGATTTTTGCAATTTATTCGAGTCACAGGCAGCAGAGAACTGGAAGGAAAGGCGGCCAAATGAGGTGTTGGGTTTAGGGATGATCAGTGAGATACACCTGCTGGAGTGCGTGCTACGGGTGGGTGTTGCCACAGTGACCAGTGAACTGACCAGTGAACTGAGTGAACTGAGATAAGGCGGACACCTAAGAAACCTATCCTGTCAAAAACATATAGATACAGAAAACCTGAGCCTACGTCTTCACTTTGGTGAATCACTAAAACAATACAGAAGTATATTACGGAAAAAGAAGGAACAGCACATCAGAAATCAGCTCAATGTAATTGAAGAATCCATAGAATCTAACCACTTCTGGGAAAATTGGAAAACGAACGACAACACGAAGAGCTATCTTTCCAAAATGTAGATATATGGATAAACCACTTCTCCTATCTTTTGGGCTCTATAACAAAGAACAAACAACAAAGAACATATACATGAACAAAAACAAATCTATTAAAGACTACGGAACCCACTGGATTCTCCAATTACATTGAATGAACAACTGGACAAAATACAAACCCTCCAACCCAAAAAGGCCTGGGGGGTTGATGGTATCCTAAATGAAATAATAAAATGTACAGATCACAAATTACAATTGGCTATACTTAATATCTTTAACATCATCCTTAGCTTTTGCATCTTCCCCAATATTTGTAACTAAGGACTGATCACCCCAATCCACAAAAGTGGAGACAAATCTGACCCCAATAACTCCCAGGGGATATGCATCAACAGCAACCTCGGAAAGTCCTTTGCATTATCATTAACAGCAGACTCTTACATTTTCTCAGCAAAAACAATGTACTGAGCAAATGTCAAATTGGCTTTTTACCAAATTACTGTACGACAGACCACGTATTCACCCTGCACACCCTAATTGACAAACAAACAAACAAAGGCAAAGTCTTCTCATGCTTTGTTTATTTCAAAAAAGCTTTTTGTCTCAATTTGGCATGAGGGTCTGCTACACAAATTGATGGAAAGTGGTGTTGGGTGAAAAACATATGACATTATAAAATCCATGTACACAACAACAAGTTTGCGGTTAGAATTTTTAAAAAACACACATTTCCTTCCACAGGTCCAGGGAGTGAGACAGGGATGCAGCTTAGGCCCCACCCTCTTCAACATATATATCAATGAATTGGCGAGGGCACTAGAACAGTCTGCACCCGGCCTCACCCTACTAGAATCTGAAGTAAAATGTCTACTGTTTGCTGATGATCTGGTGCTTCTGTCCCCAACCACGGAGAGCCTACAGCATCACCTAGATCTTATGCACAGATTCTGTCTGACCTGGGCCCTGACAGTAAATCTCAGAAATACCACAGTGTGCCATCACAGCAGCAAGATGTGTGACCTGTTGCCACAAGAAAAGGGCATCCAGTGAAGAACAAACACCATTGTAAATACAACCCATATTTATGCTTATTTATTTTCCATTTAACTTTTTGCACATCATTACAACACTGTATATTGACATAATATGACGTTTGAAATGTCTTTATTATTTTGGAACTTTTGTGAGCGTAATGTTTACTGTACATTTTTTATGGTTTATTTCACTTTTGTTTGCTATCACTTGCTTTGGCAATGTAAAAATGTGTTTCCCATGCCAATAAAGCCCCTTATATTAAAGAGAGAGAGAGAGAGAGAGAGAGAGAGAGAGAGAGAGAGAGAGAGAGAGAGAGAGAATCAATCTCCTACAGAGGGGAAAAACAGCAGAATGTTTAGCTGGTTAGCGTTGCTCTCCTAGGAGACACCTCAGTGTCGGGCGGGTTCTCACAGGTCCGCACAGCAGGAGAGGGTATAATTGCTTCTGACTCGCATACACACACAAACACACACTCACTCACACACACACACGCGTGCGCACAGTATAGTGAACAAATATGTAATTGTCAAAGGTAACCAACCTAAAAGGGTTCTTCGGCAGTCCCCATAGGAGAACCATTTGAAAACCCCTTTTTGGTTCCAGGGTAGATCCCAGCGCATTCTGGAAGTATTCAGACCCCTTGACTTTTTTCAGTTTGTTACTTTACAGCCTTATTCTAAAATGGAGTAAATCATTTTTCCCCCTCATAAATCTACACACAATACCGTATAATGACAAAGTAAAAACTGTTTATTTTTATTTTTGCAAATGTATAATAAAAATAAAATGAAACATTTGAAGCCCCTTTGGCAGCAATTACAGCATCAAGTATTCTTGGGTATGACTCTGCAAGCTTGGTACACCTGCATTTGGGGAGTTTCTCCCATTCTTCTCTGCAGAGGTTCTCAAGCTCTGTCAGGTTGGATGGGGAGCGTCACTGCACAGCTATTTTCTGGTCTCTCCAGAGAGGTTCGATCAGGTTCAAGTCCGGGCTCTGGCTGGGCCACTCAAGAACATTGAGAGACATGTCCCGAAGCCACTCTTGTGTTGTCTTGGCTGTGTGCTTAGGGCCTTTGTCCTGTTGGAAGATGAACCTTCACCCCAGTCTGAGGTCCTGAGTGCTCTGGATCGCTCTTTCCCTCAATCCTGACTAGTCTCACAGTTCCTGCCGCTGAAAAACATTCCCACAGCATGATGCTGCCACCAACATGCTTCACCATAGAGATGGTGCCAGGTTTGCTCCAGACATGGCGCCTAGCCTTCAGGCCAAAGTGTTCGATCTTGGTTTCATCAAACCAGAGAATCTTGTTTCTCATGGTATGACAGTCCTTTAGGTGCCTTTTGGCAAACTCCAAGTGGGCTGTCATGTGCCTTTTACTTAGGAGTGGTTTCCATCTGGCCACTCGATCATAAAGGCCTCATTGGTAGAGTGCTGCAGAGATGGATGTCCTTCTGGAAGGTTCTTCCATCTCCACAGAGGAACAATGGAGCTCTGTCAGAGTTACCATCAGGTTCTTTGTCACCTCCCTGATCAATGGCCTTCTCCCCCGATTGCTCTGTTTGTCTGTGTGGCCAGCTCTAGGAAGAGTCTTGGTGGTGCCAAACTTCTTCCATTGAAGAATAATGGAAACAACTGTGTTCTTGGGGACCTTCAATGCTGCATACATTTTTTTGGTACAAGCCATGAGGTCGAAGGAATTGTCAGTAGAGCTCAGAGACAGGCTTGTGTTTCTGAGCTCTACTGACAATTCCTTCGACCTCATGGCTTGGTTTTTGCTCTGACATGATTTGTCAACTGTGGGACCTTATAGAGACAGGTGTGTCTTTACAAATCCATGTCCAATCAATTGCATTTACCACAGGTGGACTCCAATCAAGTTGTAAAAACATCTCATGGATGATCAATGGAAACAGGATGCAACTGAGCTCAATTTTGAGTCTCATAGGAAAGGGTCTGAATATAAATGTTAATAAGGTACAGTGGGGCAAAAAAGTATTTAGTCAGCCACCAATTGTGCAAGTTCTCCCACTTAAAAAGATGAGAGAGGCCTGTCATTTTCATCATAGGTACACTTCAACTACTTCAAAATCCAGAAAATCACATTGTAGGATTTTTAATGTATTTATTTGCAAATTATGGTGGAAAATAAGTATTTGGTCAATAACAAAAGTTTATCTCAATACTTTGTTATATACCCTTTGTTGGCAATGACAGAGGTCAAACGTTTTCTGTAAGTCTTCACAAGGTTTTCACACACTGTTGCTGGTATTTTGGCCCATTCCTCCATGCAGATCTCCTCTAGAGCAGTGATGTTTTGGGGCTGTTGCTGGGCAGCACGGACTTTCAATTCCCTCCAAAGATTTTCTATGGGGTTGAGATCTGGAGACTGGCTAGGCCACTCCAGGACCTTGAAATGCTTCTTACGAAGCCACTCCTTCATTGCCCGGACGGTGTGTTTGGGATCATTGTCATGCTGGAACAGCCAGCCACGTTTCATCTTCAATGCCGTTGCTGATTGAAGGAGGTTTTCACTCAAAATCTCACGATACATGGCTCCATTCATTCTTTCCTTTACACGGATCAGTCGTTCCTGGTCCCTTTGCAGAAAAACGGCCCAAAAGCATGTTTCCACCCCCATGCTTCACAGTAGGTATGGTGTTCTTTG
Source organism: Oncorhynchus tshawytscha (assembly GCF_018296145.1). Lineage (NCBI taxonomy): Eukaryota > Metazoa > Chordata > Actinopteri > Salmoniformes > Salmonidae > Oncorhynchus > Oncorhynchus tshawytscha. The sequence goes on along the minus strand of NC_056434.1, from coordinate 32,169,160 downwards.
GATGCTACTCAGCATTCTTTGTCCTCCAAACACGACGAGTTGAGTTTTTACCAAAAAGTTCTATTTTGGTTTCATCTGACCATATGACATTCTCCCAATCTTCTTCTGGATCATCCAAATGGTCTCTAGCAAACTTCAGACGGGCCTGGACATGTACTGGATTAAGCAGGGGGACACGTCTGGCACTGCAGGATTTGAGTCCCTGGCGGCATATTGTGTTACTGATGGTAGGCTTTGTTACTTTGGTCCCAGCTCTCTGCAGGTCATTCACTAGGTCCCCCCGTGTGGTTCTGGGATTTTTGCTCACCGTTCTTGTGATCATTTTGACCGCACGGGGTGAGATCTTGCGTGGAGCCCCAGATCGAGGGAGATTATCAGTGGTCTTGTATGTCTTCCATTTCCTAATAATTGCTCCCACTGTTGACTTCTTCAAACCAAGCTGCTTACCTATTGCAGATTCAGTCTTCCCAGCCTGGTGCAGGTCTACAATTTTGTTTCTGGTGTCCTTTGACAGATCTTTGGTCTTGGCCATAGTGGAGTTTGGAGTGTGACTGTTTGAGGTTGTGGACAGGTGTCTTTTATACTGATAACAAGTTCAAACAGGTGCCATTAATACAGGTAACGAGTGGAGGACAGAGGAGCCTCTTAAAAGAAGTTACAGGTCTGTGAGAGCCAGAAATCTTGCTTGTTTGTAGGTGACCAAATACTTATTTTCCACCATAATTTGCAAATAAATTCATTAAAAATTCTACAATGTGATTTTCTGGATTTTTTTTTTTTCTCATTTTGTCCGTCATAGTTGAAGTGTACCTATGATGAAAATTACAGGCCTCTCGCATCTTTTTAAGTGGGAGAACTTGCACAATTGGTGGCTAAATACATTTTTGCCCCACTGCATTTCTAAAAACCTGTTTTCGCTTTGTCATCATGGGTTATTGTGTGTAGATGGATGAGGATTTTATATTTATTTAGTACATTTTAGAATAAGACTGTACCATGACAAAATATGGAAAAAGTCAAGGGCTCTGAATACTTTCCGAATGCAGTGTATGTAGAACCCTTTCCACAGAGTTCTACGTGGAACCCAAAAGGGTTCTACCTGGAACTGCTTTGAAACCATTTTTCTAAGAATGCAGTGTTGGTACAATAATGCTAATCAATGCTCATTACCTTTAACCCTCATGTCGTTTCCAATCACTGCCTTAAATCATTCTGCCTCATCCAATCAGAGAGAAGGTCAGTAGTGGACAGGGGCATCATGAGGCTGTGGGCGGTTCTGTGATCCATCTTTATTAGGCCTCTTAATGTAATCTCCATTGATTTATATTTAATTGTTTTTCGATCTTGAGAAAATACTCACTATCACTTATGTCTCCCTCCATTCATGCCTGGTCATGTATACCTCTAACCCATGTGTCATCCATCCCCCATTCATGCCTGGTCATGTATACCTCTAACCCATGTGTCATCCATCCCCCATTCATGCCTGGTCATGTATACCTCTAACCCATGTGTCATCCATCCCCCATTCATGCCTGGTCATGTATACCTCTAACCCATGTGTCATCCATCCCCCATTCATGCCTGGTCATGTATACCTCTAACCCATGTGTCATCCATCCCCCATTCATGCCTGGTCATGTATACCTCTAACCCATGTGTCATCCATCCCCCATTCATGCCTGGTCATGTATACCTCTAACCCATGTGTCATCCATCCCCCATTCATGCCTGGTCATGTATACCTCTAACCCATGTGTCATCCATCCCCCATTCATGCCTGGTCATGTATACCTCTAACCCATGTGTCATCCATCCCCCATTCATGCCTGGTCATGTATACCTCTAACCCATGTGTCATCCATCCCCCATTCATGCCTGGTCATGTATACCTCTAACCCATGTGTCATCCATCCCCCATTCATGCCTGGTCATGTATACCTCTAACCCATGTGTCATCCATCCCCCATTCATGCCTGGTCATGTATACCTCTAACCCATGTGTCATCCATCCCCCATTCATGCCTGGTCATGTATACCTCTAACCCATGTGTCATCCATCCCCCATTCATGCCTGGTCATGTATACCTCTAACCCATGTGTCATCCATCCCCCATTCATGAGACACATGTCTTTCTGTATGTTCAAAACAACCACAAAAGCAAGCTGCTGATGGATCCTAAAACTTTTCTGGCACACTGACCCTGAAAGGTAGCTGCAGTAGTGTAGTTTTACACTTCTGTCTACCCTGGTTCTATTTTCCTCCATAGATTCCCAGGGGGTGCTTTCCTCCATAGATTCCTCCATAGATTCTCTGGCCCTGAGGGTTCTGGCTTTGAAATGAGAGAGGGACGGGGACGTTAGGTGGGGTTGGGATTGGAAAGAGAGTGTGAAAGGTTTGCAGCTGAGTTTGGATTCTTAAGCCCTTCTCTCCCACTCTTATGGATGAAAGGGTACCACTCCTCTCCCCTTGGAGCGCTTTGGAAGGAGAGAATGTTTTTGACACCACCCTACCTCTCTCCCCCTTTTCCCCTCCACTCCTCCTTCCCTCTTCTGTTTTTCACTTGTTGATCAGAGTAACAGTTGTTGTTATGCCCGGTCCCAAACTGACCTCTAGACCCTACCCCTAGACACCTCTCAGAGATCTGAAAACACCGGGTGGATTATGCTGTGTATTTGTACATCAGTGGAGGCTGCTGATGTATCAAATGATGCTATTCCATTTACTCCATTCCAGCCATTATTATGAGCCATCCTCCACTCACCAGCCTCCACTGTTGTACATGACTCATATTCCCAGATAACCTGCCTGCAGAGTTGCATAGTAAAATGAACACAGACAAAAACACAGAAAATAATTAATCAAAGGTGGTCCAGCAGATCCATCCACTGTTTCTTCTCCACTGTCTTCTTCTCCCTACATCCCAGTCCTGCTCTGTGATCCCTCCTGGCCTCCATCTGGCCTTGCCTGACTGAGGCTGGCCCTGGGTCTGTTGTTAATTAGAGCCCATGATCTATTCTCAGACATAACTACATAGAATCATGACACGCACAAGCACACAGGCACACACACACACACACACACACACACACACACACACACACAAACAGTGTTGTCTATCTTCCATTGCTCAACAACAGGATATGAGACCTCTAAATATCTCCAGATATAGAAGGTCTCTCTGAGAGGGAGAGAACAAGACTCAATGAGCTCTTCATTTTGAAGCTGGGACAAACTGACTCACACATCAAGGGCCTATTCATAGACAGAGAGACAGAGAGAAAATAGGGAGCAAGAGGAGGGAGAGAGGACAGGGGGAGTGAGCGAGGGAGAGAAGGGGGGAGGAAGAAAATGGAGGGAAAGAAAAGCAGAGCTCTCTGCTCCTACAGAGTCGAGGTTACCCCTGTCCCCTGTCTCAGGATGTTTCTCTATGAGAATGATCTGGAACAGTGATGCTTCAGTGAGAGCATGTGTGCCTGTGAGTGCTCACGTGTGCGTGTTTGCGCGTGTGTGTGTTACTGGGTACCAGGTAGGGTTGCAAAGGGAGGGTACATTACTGGAAACTTTCTAAGTTGACCAGTAAACTGCCTGTATTCTGAAATTTTTCTGGTAACCTTTTTAGATAATTCAGAACACCAAAGGTGTCTGTAATTATCTCTGGCCCTCTGTGTGGCCTTATCACATGTAAAATATATGAAATAATAAAAACTGAAAGTATAGACTGACAAAGCTGTAAAACATTATCCTAAATTTAAACCATCATCTTTGTGAATACCATTTTTGTTTAATATGAGGTTTTTTACACTTTTATTTCATGTGCTATGTCAATATTCATTTGTTGTCAATGTTTTTGCATACAATTGGTTGCAGTCAATAGTTGAGAGTTGTAGATATGCTTTTTTCTCTTGAAACATATGGTCTACGATTACAAAATCATGGACAATATGGACACAGATATAACAAAAATCAATATTATACAGTTTATTAATACAAAATAAAAATGTTATTCAATGTTATTCAAGTATATGTTACCAAAATTACCATAGATTGCCATAGATTTTCTGTTAATTACCTAAATCAACCAAGACTCTGGTAACTTTGGTAAATTAGTGTTAACTTTGCAACTATAGTACCAGGCCTTGCCAACTTTGTGAATAACCTTCAGTATCAATCTGCCTGTCCATTCCTTCTGGTCCTCACAGGGTCTGCCAAACCTCCTAGTCTCTCTGTTCTGTCGCTATGATTTCGAAAGTATTTTCTGTTGCAATGGTAATGGTCATCTGGCACTCTGCTGAGGACTATTCCATGACCTTACCCAGGATTCCACAGGACACTGTACACACACAACATCCTGGGAACACACACACAACACATATTTACACCCGTCCGTCCTAAAGTACAGTTAGTGAGAGCTGACCTTCTGTAGACCGGCTGTGGAAAAAGTGGAACACTTACACATCTGGAATGTCAAACATTCCAGAGCCCATGTCCAATGTTCCCTCAACATTGTTTGGGCAATGAGCAAATTTCAGGTCTGCTGAGTGCAAACTTGAAAGAAAAATGATCTTGCATAGTTTGTTTTGTTTCGGTATGTTGCATTGAAAGTAGCTAATGTTGCATTGATTTCATCACAATTGCCACAGTAAAGGGAAATGTTGATTGTGTTAACAGGGAAAACTCTAGAAAGTCGAGTGAAGTTCAATCCCGTGCTTCTCTCCGTAGGCTGATAGTTCTTCTGTGCTCTGCGTGGCGGCAGTCACTCGGGACTACTGCTGGCTGGTGCAGTGTGCAGCTTAGAGGGAACATTGGCCATGTCTAAACTTGACACTTACATGCGACTTCTGCTATCAGAACACAAAGATCACATTGAAAAGACGCATTGTGTGCGGACCGTCATTAGCAATCTAGCGTGTGAAGAACATGTTTGCTGGCTTCATAAATGCTAGCCAGCTATCTAATATTGCTCCCCCCCAAAGAAAAAGTGAATTCCATGATCAGAAGTCCATGATCAGAATACAAAAACTGCATTATCTGTCAAGTCTAGACACGGACGGAGAAAAGTAGATTTCTCAAGACCATCTGACACAGGGCTGGTTCCCTGCTACACAGAGCACAGAAGGTCTATCAAATTGATGACCCCTGAAAATCACCGTTTAGGATGTTTGGGGTTTTTAGGTTAACACCCCACCATCTGTGGTATGTGAGAGAGAGAGAGCTATAGAAAGGCATAAACACACTAGCATGCTCTCTATCTAAGCTCAGATGAGTGCAGTGTTCTTACAGTAGGGAGAATTGTGAAACAAAAATCCTGCTTTTACCAGCATTCAGAGTTGATGTATGTTGTGATAGTAATTTCTTTCAACTTCTATTGACAATCATTATCAAATGAATGGTATTAGTTTCATACAGCAGATATTCAGCTCCACATACACACATGCACGATACACATACACCAGAGGAGGCTGCTGAGGGGAGGACGGCTCATAATAATGTCCGGAAAGGAGCAAATGGAATGGTATAAACATGTGTTCAATGTATTTGATACCATTCTACTAATTCCGCTCCAGCCAGTACCACGAGCCCATCCTCCCCAATTATGTTGCCACCAACCCCATTTGACATACACACACGGCTGCTGCATTCTTATAAAACCACAACTCAGCAGTAAGCATTGACCCTCGTGTCGATATCATCCTCCCCAACCACACACTATGAATCAGTCCAGTCCACTCAATAGGCCCCTTCAGTTTGGTGGTATTGAACTCATTCACTCTACTGTATTGATCAAGGCCAACTGCTGGATTGCTGAGGAAGAGGGAATACATCCAATCTATCTATTGTATTTGAATGGGCCTGTAGGGGAAAGGCATGTTTGGAATTTATAAGTTGTTTGAAACCACAAATAACCAGACACAAAGCATCATGGGAGATACCCATGAGGAGATTGTCGAGGTACAGTGGCTTGCAAAAGTATTCAAGTTTTCCTATTTTGTTGCATTACAACCTGTAATTTAAATATATTTTTATTTGGATTTCATGTGATGGACATACACAAAATAGACCAAATTGGTGAGGTGAAATGAAAAAAAAAACTTGTGGTGCATATGTTTTCACCCGCTTTGCTATGAAGTCCCTAAATAGGATCTGGTGCAACCAATTACCTTAAGAAGTCACATAAATAGTTAGAATGCACACAGGTGGACTTTATTTAAGTGTCACATGATCTCAGTATATATACACCTGTTCCGAAAGGCCCCAGAGTCTGCAACACCACTAAGCAAGGGGCACCGCCTAGCAAGTGGCACCATGAAGACCAAGGAGCTCTCCAAACAGGTCAGGGACAAAGTTGTGGCGAAGTACAGATCAGGATTGGGTTATAACAAATATCAGAAACTTTGAACATCCCACTGAGCACCATTACATCCATTATACGCCCACCAAAACTCAGGGACCAGGCGAGGAGGGCATTAATAAGAGGCAACAAAGACACCAAAGATATCCCTGAAGGAGCTGCAAAACTCCACAGTGGAGATTGGAGAATCTGTCCATAGGACCACTTTAAACCGTACACGCCACAGAGCTGGGCTTTGTGGAAGAGGGGCCAGAAAAAAGCCATTGCTTAAAGAAAAAAATAAGCAAACACATTTGGTGTTCGCCAAAAGGCATGTGGGAGACTTTCCAAACATATGGAAGAAGGTACTCTGGTCAGATTAGACTAAAATTTAGCTTTTTGGCCATGAAGGAAAACGCTATGTCTGGCACAAACCCAACACCTCTCATCACCCCGAGAACTCTATCCCCACAGTGAAGCATGGTGGTGGCAGAATCATGCTGTGTGGATGTTTTTCATCGGCAGTGACTGGGAAACTGGTCAGAATTGAAGGAATGATGGATGGCGCTAAATACAGGGAAATTCTTGAGGGAATCCTGTTTCAGTCTTCCAGAGATTTGAGACTGGGACGGAGGTTCACCTTCCTGCAGGACCATGACCCTAAGCATACTGCTAAAGCAACACTTGAGTGGTTTAAGGGGAAACATTTAAATGTCTTGGAATGGCCTAGTCAAATCCAAGACCTCTATCCAATAGAGAATCGGTGGTATGACTTAAAGATTGCTGTACACCAGCAGAACCCATCCAACTTGAAGGAGCTGGAGCAGTTTTGCCTTGACGAATGGGAAAGAAATCCCAGTGGCTAGATGTGCCAAGCTTATAGAGACATACCCAAAGAGACTTGTAGCTGTAATTGCTGCAAAAGGTGGCTCTACAAAGTATTGACTTTGGGGGGTGGATAGTTATGCACGCTCAAGTTTTCAATTTTTTTGTGTTATTTATTGGGGGGGTTTTCCCAATAAAAAAAATATTTGCATCTTCAAAGTGGTAGGCATGTTGTGTAAATCAAATGATACAAAAAAAAATGCCAAGGGGGGTGAATACTTTCTTGAGCCACTGTATGATATGTGTTAGATGTAACACATGTTGGTGTTTTAGATGGAAAATACATGTTAAATGTTGCTGTTATCATGAAAGGTAGATTGCTAGGTAGAGATAAAGTTAAGTCTCAGGGGAGGGCGCATGGTGTTCTTTCATTCTCAGAGGTCACATCAGGCCACACGATGTCCTTGGGATTCTGGTTCCTGGTTAAAAAATGGAGAATCTGGCCTGACTCCCAGAGCTGAGAGAAAACACTCCCATCCTCCATCTGGAGATGGGACGTCAGCGAATCTGCTGGCTGCTGTGTGTGTGTGTGTGTGTGTGTGTGTGTGTGTGTGTGTGTGTGTGTGTGTGTGTGTGTGTGTGTGTGTGTGTGTGTGTGTGTGTGTGTGTGTGTGTGTGTGTGTGTGTGTGTGTGTGTGTGTGCGTGCAATGGAGTTGGGTAAGATGAGAAGCGAACTGACCAGTGGAGGTGTGGAGAATGTAAGCACATCCCTCTATCCTCCACAGAGAGAACAGTCACCTTTCCCTGTCCCTGTCACTCATCTACTGGGTCTCCCTTTCCTTCCTTCTCTCAGTCTGTTTGTCAGCCTGGAGCCTGGAATGCTCTGGAACTGAGTGTCACTTTAAAAACAACTAACAGACCAAAAAGAAAAAGGGAGAGAGCGAGAATGGGAGAGAGCGAGCAAGGAACAGGCAGTGGGAATGTTTGTGTTTGTCGCAACCAGACTTTGGCTCTCAGGGTTTCTTCAGTTACAGGACAGGAGAGAGGAGAGAGGGATAGAGCCATTGGGGATTTCTCTAGCTGCGTGGGATATTGACACAGGATTGCGGTGACCTCTCTTTTTACGGAGTGATCAGAATGTTGGATCCTTAGAGAGAAGAGCGAGGAAACAAGGCATTTTAGTCTGACCTGTGGATACCTACCTGTCATCTGGTGTACCTGTTTTCTTGTAGATAGCTACTTGTGTGTTTCTATGATGGAAGCAGTACTGCTGGGTCTGGAGGATGTGCTGTTCACACGTCAGGGTCTGCTATGGACATTCACCTCCTCAGCTCTCAGACATCTCCGCGCACTACACCTCACACACGCACACAGGTGTGTCCCCAGGCCACTGTACCAGGTAGGATACACCTCACACACACACACACACACACAGACACAAATAAGCTTCAGACTATAGGTAGGTCAGTGTGCCGTAACCTGATGCTGTCACTAATGAAGGGGTTAGGACAGCGGGGGCTCTAGGCAGAGTAGAGGAATAAAGGGGCTAACAGCTGGTGTGTAACTAACTAGGTGCATGCTCAAGGCGACGGGGCTGTACAGTAGGTTTAATATGAAGTATGAGACAAAATCAGGTGTTGTGGACAAGCTTCTGGTGTGATGGGGATAGTGGGTTGTTTTTGTAGAGTGATCTAGGTGCTCCAATCCACTCATATAATAGTAACATGGACTGGAATACAGCCACTGTCATACCTTCATATCACGTAACCAATGGCTCATATTTGCGGATGTTGTGTATTTCAGAGTGTGTGTATGGAGTGTGTGTGGTGTGTTAGTAGGCCATTGACTCCTCTCTATAAAAAATGAGTGTTCTGGCCCAGTTCTACCTAATGCAGAGACAAAAGCCTCTTTAGTAGTTGTTGTTTCTCTTTCAGGACACACACACACCGATTTTTATAAACTCCAAATACTCAGTATTCACAATGTCAGCAGGAAGAAGCAAGTGTTTTTGGTTACCGTTGGGTTGCTAGGGCTGTTTTTAAAGGCCCTGTAACTGAGGGCTGAGTGTTCTTGGGAGTGTGAAAGTGGGTGTTTCTTCATACACACACACATTTTCATGGGTATGAAAGATGGTGTTTGGTCACAGACTGGGGAACTCTATGTTCAGATTTACAACCAGGTCACCTTTTCACTCTGTGTGTGTGTGTGTGTGTGTGTGTGTGTGTGTGTGTGTGTGTGTGTGTGTGTGTGTGTGTGTGTGTGTGTGTGTGTGTGTGTGTGTGTGTGTGTGTGTGTGTGTGTGTGTGTGTGTGTGTGTGTGTGTGTGTGTGTGTGTGTGTGTGTGTGTGTGTGTGTGTGTGTGTGAGAGAGAGAGACCAGCTCTGACACGGCAGAATTGATGATCAGTATTCGCTCCACCATGTCTGAATCTGCACAGAGAGCAATTAGTATTCCTTACTCATCCCACCTGCCCTGTGTGCAGTCCACACTGTCAGGCCCCACCAGACGAACCCAGAGAGGGATCACAGAGGTACTAGGGCTGCAGTCATAGCAACAAGCAGGAGAGGGACTGACACACACATAATCAAATTCACAAACCAAGTATTCAGAGCATCATACAGAAACACACACACACACTCTCACACACTTCCCCTCTTTCTTGCTCACTGCCTTGGCTCCCCTTTAAAGAACTGTGTTATTAGGGAGGACATCTTACCATCTTACAGAGGTCAAGTTGAAAAGTTTGCCCTCATGAAGGGTCAACACAATGACAGGAAAACCCTAAACCTCCCCTCATATCGTGCATTTCCCCTGAATACACTTCTTACTCAGGAAACACCCTAACGCCCCTCCAAATAGACATAATCAACCCGACTACCCTTTGTAACTTTCTCTACAGCAAAACAAGCCTTCCCTGGGATTATAAAATAGTTTGATGTGCTGTGGAGTGTTGTAATGGCTGTTCTGAGGGCAAGGTCAGTAGTAATGCGTGATCCAGACTTCCAGAAATGTCAGACTGACTACACTACCATTCGGCTCATACTGTAGTAGCTCTCTCACCAACAAGGAGGGAGGGAGAGGGGGGGGGAGGGAGGGAGGGAGAGAGAGAGAGAGAGAGAGAGAGAGAGAGAGAGAGAGAGAGAGAGAGAGAGAGAGAAAAAAACACTGTATTGCTTATTGGGAAACACAAACACAAAGCAAAATGCAGTGCTTTCTGGCCCTCAATCGACAGTACACTGTGGCTAAATATTTGACCATGGTTACTGATCAAAACCTTAGAAAAACCTTGACAAAGTACAGGCTCAGTGAGCACAGCCTCGCCATTGAGAAGGGTAGACACAGGAAAACCTGGCTCCCTGTAGAGGAAAGGCTGTGCACCCACTGCACAACAGCAGAACCTGAGACGGAGCTGCATTTCCTGACAAAATGTAAAAAATTATAAAACAATTAGAGAGTATTTCAAAGACCTCTCTGATGAGAGTAGGCTACTAGTCCTGTTGGGGGAGGATGCAGAGAGTTGTGGGTTGGCAGCGTGCTACATTGCTGCCTGCCATAAGTTGAGGGACAGTGTCTGACAGACCTATCAACCTGCACATGTACTCTACTGTATGCTTATTGTTATTGTTGAATGTATGGTTTTTTTGACAATTGGTTATTGTTGTTACTGTTGTCCCGTTGACAATTTTGATTCTCATTTTTATTTTATATTGTAAATATCCAAAATAAGCTTTGGCAATATGTACATTGTTACGTCATGCCAATAAAGCAAATTGAATTGAGAGAGAGAGAGAGAGAAAACTAGTCTGGATATGATTTTCACACTGTACCTACCCCTGCACTTCTATTCTCCATCACTCCTCCTCTCTTCACTGTAGCCACAGGTATTTCCTGAGTAGATCCCCAGCCCCCTGCACTTCTATTCTCCATCACTCCTCCTCTCTTCACTGTATCCACAGGTATTTCCTGAGTAGATCCCCAGCCCCCTGCACTTCTATTCTCCATCACTCCTCCTCTCTTCACTGTAGCCACAGGTATTTCCTGAGTAGATCCCCAGCACCCTGCCTCTGTCCCTGTCCACTCCTCCTCTCTTCACTGTAGCCACAGGTATTTCCTGAGTAGATCCCCAGCCCCCTGCACTTCTATTCTCCATCACTCCTCCTCTCTTCACTGTAGCCACAGGTATTTCCTGAGTAGATCCCCAGCCCCCTGCACTCTATTCTCCATCACTCCTCCTCTCTTCACTGTAGCCACAGGTATTTCCTGAGTAGATCCCCAGCCCCTGCACTTCTATTCTCCATCACTCCTCCTCTCTTCACTGTAGCCACAGGTATTTCCTGAGTAGATCCCCAGCCCCCTGCCTCTGTCCCTGTCCACTCCTCCTCTCTTCACTGTAGCCACAGGTATTTCCTGAGTAGATCCCCAGCACCCTGCCTCTGTCCCTGTCCACTCCTCCTCTCTTCACTGTAGCCACAGGTATTTCCTGAGTAGATCCCCAGCACCCTGCCTCTGTCCCTGTCCACTCCTCCTCTCTTCACTGTAGCCACAGGTATTTCCTGAGTAGATCCCCAGCCCCCTGTCCCTGTCCCTGTCCACTCCTCCTCTCTTCACTGTAGCCACAGGTATTTCCTGAGAAGATCCCCAGCCCCCTGTCCCTGTCCCTGTCCCTGTCCACTCCTCCTCTCTTCACTGTAGCCACAGGTATTTCCTGAGAAGATCCCCAGCCCCCTGCCTCCCTGTCCCTGTCCCTCCTCCTCTCTTCACTGTAGCCACAGGTATTTCCTGAGAAGATCCCCAGCCCCCTGCCTCTGTCCCTGTCCACTCCTCCTCTCTTCACTGTAGCCACAGGTATTTCCTGAGTAGATCCCCAGCCCCCTGCCTCTGTCCCTGTCCACTCCTCCTCTCTTCACTGTATCCACAGGTATTTCCTGAGAAGATCCCCAGCCCCCTGCCTCTGTCCCTGTCCACTCCTCCTCTCTTCACTGTATCCACAGGTATTTCCTGAGAAGATCCCCTGCACCCTGCCTCTGTCCCTGTCCACTCCCCCTCTCTTCACTGTAGCCACAGGTATTTCCTGAGAAGATCCCCAGCACCCTGCCTCTGTCCCTGTCCACTCCCCCTCTCTTCACTATAGCCACAGGTATTTCCTGAGTAGATCCCCAGCCCCCTGTCCCTGTCCACTTCTCAGTTCTGATCCTAGGTCTGCTCTCCTCTCTCTTGTTCTAGGGAAAACTCCTTCAGTGTCGTTCCTCCCCTATTATTCTCTCATTTTCACAGGTATGTGTGTATATTAACGCATGTGTGTGTGAAATGCTCACACTCACACAAATTCAATTGTATTTGTCACATGCACCAGTGTAGACTTTACTGTGAAATGCTTACTTACGAGTTCAAAAATAATTATACAAATAAAATAGTAATACATGGGGATAAAATAAAATACACAACAATGAATCTAATGCCTTCGCAGAGTATTCCGACCCCTTGACTGATTTCACATTTTGTTGTGTTATAGCCTGAATTCAAAGTGGATTAAATAGATGTGTTTTTCTCACCCATCTACACACAATACCCCATAATGACAAAGTAAAAGCATGTTTTTAGAAATGTTTGCTAATTTATTGGAAATTAAATACATAAATATTTCATTTACATAAGTACATAAGTAGACCCCAGAGTCAATACATGTTAGAATCACATTACAGCTGTGAGTCTTTCTGGGTAAGTCTCTAAGAGCCTTGCACATCTGGATTTTACAATATTTGCACATTATTCTTTAAAGATTTCTGTCAAGTTGGTTGTTGATCATTGTTAAACAGCCATTTTCAAGTCTTGCCATAGATTTTAAAGCCTATTTAAGTCAAAACTGTAATTAGGCCGTCTTAGTAAGAAACTCTATTGTATATTTGGCCTTGTGTTTTAAGTTATTGTCCTACTGAAAGTTGAATGTGTCTCCCAGTGTCTGGTGGAAAGCAGACTGAACCAGGTTTTCCTCTAGGACTTTGCATGTACTTAGTTCTAGTCAGTCTATTTTTATCCTTAAAAACATCCTAGTCCTTGCCAATGACAAGCATACCCATAACACAATGCAGCCACAACAATGCTTGAAAATATGTAGTGGTACTCAGTGATGTGTTGTGTTGGATTTGCCCCTAACATATTGCTTTGTATTTAGGACATAATGTCATTTTTTTTGCCACATTATTTTGCAGTTTTACTTGAATTCCTTATTGCAAACAGGGTGGTTTGGAATATTTTTATTCTGTACAGGCTTCCTTCTTTTCCCTCTGTCATTTCGTTTACTATTGTGGAGTAACAGCAATGTTTTTGATCCATCCTCAGTTTTCTCCTATCACAGCCATTAAACTCTGTAACAGTGGTGAAATGCCTGAGAGGTGTCCTTCCTCTCTGGAAACTGAAGGACGCCTGTATCGTTGTAGTGGGTGTATTGATACACCATCCAAAGTGTAATTAATAACTTCACCATGCTCAAAGGGATATTCATTGTCTGCTTTGTTTATTTATCTTTTTTTATCTACCAATAGGTGCCCTTCTTTGCGAGGCATTGGAAAACCTCCCTGGTTGTTGTGGTTGAATCTGTGTTTGAAATGCACTGTTCGACTGGGGGAACTTACAGATAAGTGTATGTGTGGCCTACATACATGAGGAAGTCATTCAGAAATCATGTTAAACATGTTTTGCACACAAAGTGAGTCCATGCAACTGCTTATGTGACTTGTTAAGCAAATCTTTACTCCTGAACTTATTTAGGCTTGCCATAACAAAGGGGTTGAATACTTTCATTTTTAATTCATTTGTACAAATGTTTAAAAACATAATTCCACTTTGACATTATGGAGTATTGTGGGTAGGCCAGTGACACACAATCTCAATGTAAAGCATTTTAAATGCAGGCTGTTTACTACAACAACATGTGGAAAAAGTCAAGGGTGTGAATTCCTTCTGAAGTCACTGTACAGGGACATGCACACACCCTTGTGAAGAGGCACCCCATGTGTTCATGCATTCCTATATCAATCTGGGAATAATGTGAACTCAACAACATTCAGTCACACTTTCTCCCTGGGGAAGGCCTCTTTAAAGCTATTGGCTGGTTCAAGGTCCTGCTGTTGTGTTGTGCTAAGCCCTCAGCTCAACACCCATCCCTCTTTCTTAACTTCCTCCTCTTCCTTCTGTCCCTGTCTCCTAATCATCCGCCTCTCCTTATTGTGAAGGGCAGGATATCCTGAGGTAGGGATTCAAAAAGAGAGAAATGGCGATATAGCAGACCCAGGTGGCCATTTCTTCCTCTGCAACACTCCTGTTATCATTTAAATATTTATTTACCTAGCTCTCACTTTCATCCTCAGAGACTCACACAGTGTAGACTTGAGACTCTTTTGATCATAACACAATGTATTTTTTTCGGGGGGGGGATTTATTAGGGATCCCAATTAGCCAAGGCAGCAGCTATTCTTCCTTGGGTCCAACACATTAAGGTGCAGCACATTAAAAAAAAACAGTACAACCACAACATATCTACAACACAACATATCTACAACACAACATATCTACAACACAACATATCTACAACACAACATATCTACAACACAACATATCTACAACACAACACAACATATCTACAACACAACATATCTACAACACAACATATCTACAACACAACATATCTACAACACAACATATCTACAACACAACACAACACAACACAACACAACACAACACAACATATCTACAACACAACATATCTACAACACAACATATCTACAACACAACATATCTACAACCACAACATATCTACAACACAACATATCTACAACACAACATATCTACAACACAACATATCTACAACACAACATATCTACAACCACAACATATCTACACAACATATCTACAACACAACATATCTACAACACAACATATCTACAACACAACATATCTACAACACAACACAACATATCTACAACACAACATATCTACAACACAACACAACATATCTACAACACAACATATCTACAACACAACATATCTACAACACAACATATCTACAACACAACATATCTACAACACAACACAACATATCTACAACACAATATATCTACAACACAACATATCTACAACACAACATATCTACAACACAACATATCTACAACACAACATTTCTAATGCCACCATATAACAATATTACAATATACGTGTGTGTGCGTCTGCATGTGCCTGTGTGTGTCTGTTCACAGTCCGCGTTGTTCCATAAGGTGTAGATTTATCTGCTTTTAAATCTGATTTTACTGCTTACATAAGTTACTTGATGTGGAAGAGAGTAGTACTGTGCGTTCTGGACTTGGGGACTGTGAAGAGACCCTTGGTGGCATTGTAGGACTTGTTTCCTTCATAGCAATGTGAATAAGGCAGAGCAGCACTTTATTTCCCTCTGACTGTTTAGTCCTTCAGCTCTGATCCAGAGCGACATACAGCAGTGAATGCATATATTTTTGTACTCTTTTCGTACTATGGACAGACTTCTCCCCATCTTAGCTATCATTATATCAATATGTTTTGACCATGACAGTTTACAATCCAGAGTTATTCGAAGTTGTTTAGTCACCTCAGCTTGCTCAATTTCCACATTATTCTTTACAAGATTTAGTTTAGGGTTTGTCCCAAATACAATGCTTTTAGTTTTTGAAATATTTACGACGAGCTTATTTTTTGCCACCCATTCTGAAACTCTTTGTTAAGTGTTGCAGTTAATCCACTTGATGTGGTAGCTGATGTCATCAGCATACATAGACACACGGTGTGTGTGTGTGCGTGTGTGCGTGTGTGTGTCTGTGTGTGTGTGTGTCTGTATGTGTGTGTGTGTCTGTGTGTGTGTCTGTGTGTGTGTGCGTGCGTGTTGCTAAGCTGTAAACTGCTCATCAAATCATTCTGCCAGAGGAATTCTTGGATTTGTATTATCTAGTGATTGTCAGAAAACAATTATTTTGTCATAGTTGAAACACTTACACACACATACATACTACATAAGCACAGGCACTTGTGCATTCACACAAACACACACACACAGACACACACACACATTGCACTATACATTAGAATCTGCTGATCCACAACAAATCCCAACTCCCCCATCCCTCATTCCCTGTCCAACTGCAGGGGAAACTTCCAGCTCAGCTCTCCTCTGACATACAGTACACACGCGCCTCTGACTCTGTTCAATAGAATTCCGATCTCTATCCCGCTTTGGCTGCCAGCTCTGTTTTCAAGCCAACTCCGGTGTTTTATGGGAGAATTTTTTTTCCCAGAACCAAACCGTGAGAGATTCTGTTGTTTCTGCCGGGTGGAGGAGTGGAGAGAAGGAAGAGGTGGAGTATTGGAGAAAGGGATGGAGAGGAGGAGAGACAAGAGATTCCATTCCCTATCTGTTCATACATTTGTTTGGTTTTCTGTACTTTTTTCTAATAACTAGCTGGAGGCTTGTTTATGTTTTATATTCGGACACACACGTACACACACGCACGCGGACACACACAGACACACATGATAAACCTGGGAATGAGGCCGTGGTTAATGTTTTCCAGACATACTATGCAAATAAGCTGTGCTCCCGAGGGACACACTGTAAACGGTTTTAACTGACTCTCTGTTTTCACCGAGCACATGTGCTGTAAGCATGCATTGAGATAAACTGAGTGGCCAGTTAATGATGGGAAACATAGATATACATTTATCTTCTTGAAGTTCTAATCAGAGGAAAGAAAGTCCATTCATATCTCTATTATATCTACAGTGTACCAGCAGAGGACTCTGGATACGTTTTTGTGTAAATTC